>NC_058133.1:489326145-489528973 GCF_016433145.1 Gracilinanus agilis | reverse complement strand
AGGGCGGGCACCGTCGCCGCCGACACCGCCTCCGGCCCCAGCTGATTGGAGGGAGGGCCTGGGGCTCGTCCTCTCCGCCGTCCTCACTCGGCCAGGACACCTCCGCTGCCCGCTCCCGCCTGGTCCCTCCTCCCACTCCTCCCTCCAGCTTGGGGCAAACCCCTGGAGAACCCAAGTTGCTGCCCAGCCCGCCCCACCGGGATCAGGGTCCTCGGCAGTCCTCCCTTTGGTCCCTCCCCTCCAGCCTTGCAGCTCCCCTCGAGGGCACGTTTGGCAGAACTTCAGGTTCGGGCGCCCGCGTGGCTTGGGAGCGGAAGACCCGAAGGGAGGACGTGACTTTAAGGGAGGAGGGAAGCTGGAGGAACCGAACCTGCTGGGGTGGCAGGAGTAAGGCCCCCACCCGGGTAGCCGAGCCCTCACTGACATTGGCATTGGCATTGGCCTGGGCCAGCTTCCTTTGCTTGGCCAAAGCGCCCTGCTCTGACACGAACCAGGGCTTTGCCCATCAGGCCCATGAGGGCCTGTCACCAGGCAGCCTAGATCTGGGAAGTGCTAATGTCTGTTGACAGATGTGTCTGCAAGTTGCAGGACAGTGGTGGGTAGTGTGCTTCTCTGTGTGGGGTGGGGTGGGGGGTGGACGGGAACAGGACACGGGGGTTGCAGCTACTGGCCAAGTTCATTCAGGCTGGAGATGGAGGAGTCAAATGCCTTCTACCCAGAGGAAAAGAAAGAACTGGAAATTATTAATGTTTAATGTCCTGCATATGCTCCCAAACTCCTATTTGCTTAGGGAGTCTTCCTTCCTTCCTTCCTTCCTTTTTCTTCCTTCCTTTCTTTCTTCATCCTTCCTTCCTAACTTCCTTCCTTTCTTTCCTTCCTTTTCCTTCCTTTCCTTTCCTTTTCCTTCCTTCCCTTTCCTTCCTTCCTTCCTTCCTTCCTTCCTTCCTTCCTTCCTTCCTTCCTTCCTTCCTTCCTTCCTTCCTCCCTCCCTTCATCCTTCTCTCCAAAGACCTGGAATACTTTTGTTCCCCACCAGGGAATGCTACAACTAGGAACTCCAGGGTCCTGGCCCTTTTGGGAGAAATTGTGCAGGCGGGTTGATATGGAATCGTGGTTCCTTACTAGAGGGAACAACCAAAGAAGCCTGTACCCTCACTCTGAGGACACAGCGCCCTGGACAGGTTGTATCCCATGCTAAGCATGAGGTTTCTGGCTTTGGGGAGGGCCATCTGGTTCCCAGAAGCAGAGGAGAAACTTCTGGGAAAGTCCTAGGGCCACTAGACCACATGCAACTCAGGCATGGGGGCCTTACCCCTGTGGCTGGGTCCTGGGGATGTGGCAAGCTGGGGAAGAAGGGAAGCTGGTTTCCTATTGTAACACAGGGAACTTTCACCGGTGGCATAACAACAATCAGTTCTGCCAAGAGTTAGGAAGGAGGTTTTCCCTCTAAAAGCCTCTCCATTTTGGCAGAGAACCCAGTGTCTGAGTGGGAACTAGATTCAGTAGCAGCTGATAATAAGGTTTGGTCTCATAAGATAGAAAACCATTATACTAGAGATGGAAGATGCCTAGGAGGCCATCTGGTCCAAGCCTTCATTTTATGGAATTTCCTGGCTATGGGATATTGGGCCAATCACTACATATCTCTAACCCTGAATTTCCTTATCTGTAAAATGGGAATAGTAATAACTCCTACCCCCCAGGGTTGTCACAGAGATCAAATGAGATAGTTGTAAAACAATTTATAAAAATGTAGTTTATTGTTGTTGCCATTTCCTTCTTCAATTCATTTTACAGATGAAGAAACTGAGGCAAAGTGTCAAGTGACTAGGCAATGGTCACAAACAGCTAATAAGAATCTGAATTCAATTATTTAGTCCAATATGCTGAAATGATACATGAAGAAACCAAAGCCTACAGGGTTTGAGTGAAGTCACACTGATAACAAACACAAGAATTAGGATTGGAACCCAAGTCCTCTGGCTCCAAATCCAACATTCCTTCCCCTGTAGTACAGAAGCTATGGTGCAATAATAATGCTAATAGCTAGCATTTATCTAGCACTTTTTGGACACTTTTTTTTTGAGTTCCAAATTCTCTCCCTTCCCCCACTGTTTGAGAAGGCAAGCAATATGATACCTATTATCCTTGTGAAGTCATGCACACATATTTTCATATTAGCCATGTTGCCAAAAAAAAGAAAGCAAAAAAATAAAGTGCTTCAGGCTGTAATCAAAAGTTCATCAGTTCTCTTTCCAGTGGTGGATGGCATTTTCCATCAGGAGTCCTTTAGAAATGTCATAGATCACTGTCTTGATTAGATTATTGAGAGCTCACAGTTGATTGTTGTTATATTATCTCCCTTACAGAGTACAATGTTCTGGTTCTACTCAACTTCCCTATGCATCAGTTCAAAGAAGTTTTCCCAAATTTTTTCTAAAACCACCCCCTTCATCATTTCTTTCAGCACAACAGTATTCCATTATAAGCCATTCCCCAGTTGATGGGCATCCTCTCAATTTCTAATTCTTTACCATTACAAAAAGAGCTGCTATAACTATTTTTGTACTTATAGGTCGTCCTTTCCCCCTTTTTTTTTTAAATCTCTTTGGGATATAGATCTAGTAAGTGGTATTGCTAGGTAAAAGGGTATGCACAGGATTTTTTTTTTTTTTAACCTACTGTCTTAGACATAAGAGCACCAAGGGCTACTGGTTAAATGACTTGCCCAGAGTCACAGTTAGGAAGTATCTGAGGTCATATTTGAACCCAGATGCTTCCAACTTCAAACCTGGTACTCTATCCATTGTGCTACCTAGTCACCCCATATGCCCAGTTTTATAGCCCTTTGGGCATAGTTCAAATTGTTTTTCAAAATGGCTAGATGAGTTCACAACTCCACCAACAATGCATTAGTGTCCCTATTTTTCTATATCCCCTCTAACATTTGTTGAACTGTAAAATTACCTTAATTGACAGTTAAAACTTGACAGCAAATTCAAAGTTCTTTTTAGATACTAAGGGCTCAATAAATTAAGTGTTATAGGTAGAAAACTGTCATTGGAACCCCAAGCTTCTGATGTCAAATCCAGTGCTTTCTTACTGTTGGATGGTTGTTGTACGATAGTGGAAAGATCCCGAGTTGACAAAAGGCAAAAGGATATGAATAGGCAGTTTTCAGATGAAGAAATCAAAGCTATCAATAATCATATGAAAAAATGTTCTCAATCCCTCTCGATTAGAGAAATGCAAATTAAAACAACTGAAGTACCACTTCATATCTATCAGATTAGCCAATATGGCAGTAAAAGAAAGTGATAAATATTGGAAGGCGTGTGGCAAAATTGGGACACATACATTGCTGGTAGAGTTCTGAACTTATCTAACCATTCTGAAGACCAATTTGGAACTTTGCCCAAAGGGCTATAAAATTATGCATGCACTTTGATCCCGTAATACCACTGCTAGGTCTGTATTCCAAAGAGATTTTAAAAAGGGAGGGACCTACTTATTAAAAAATATTTATAGTAGCTCCTTATGTGGTGGCAAAGAATTGGAAATTGAGAGGATGTCCACCAATCGAGGAATGGATGAACAAATTGTGGTATATGTTGGGAACACTATTGCACTGTAAGAAATAGTGAATAGGATGATTTCAGAAAAAGCTGGAAAGACCTATGTGAACTGATGCAGAATGAAATAAGCAGAACCAGGAGAACATTGCACAGAGTAACTGAAATACTGTGGGATGAGCAACTGTGAAAGACTTAGCTACTCTCAGCAATGCAATGCTCTGGGATAATTCTGAAGGGCTTAGGACAAAGAATGGTATTCACCTCCAGAGAAAGAACTGTTGGAGCAGGAATGCAGATGATTTTTCACTTTAATTTATTTGGGTTTTTATTTTGGGATTTGGGTTTTATGTGAGTATTATCTTACAACAATGAATAATATGGAGATAAGCTTTGCATGATCATACAAATTGCTTATCATCTCTAGGAAGGGAGAGGGAAGGAAATGAGAGAAACAATTTGGCTCTTATAATTTCAGAAAATATGTGGAAAATTATTATTATATGTAATTGGTAAAAATAAAATATCCTTAAAAATAAAAAAGTACATAGTCAAATGAGCTAGAAAAGGAAATGGCTAACATTCCAGTGTCTCTGCTAAGAAAACCCCAAATGGGGTTATGAAGAATTGGACATGACTGAAAGAAATGAACAAAAACTATGGAGGGGGCACACAGACCCTCTAAGTTCCTTCAAAGCTCACAATACAGATCAGGGGAAAAAAATTGCAGAACTCCAGAAGTCAAGACTTTTAGCCAGTTGAGGGCTGCTCATTCTTTTGTTCTAAAGGGCAAATACTTCCTGTTTGGGGGAATGGGGAGGAGAGAATTAGGGGAAGGAGAGCCTAGCTCATCTGTCACCTTAAAAATTCTGTAGCCAGGCTTCAGAAAATGGGTTGGAAGGACATGGAACTTAGGAAAGAGTAAGAAGCTTCAGTTAAAGGACTTGGGTTCAGATACTGTCTCTGTGGCCCTTAGTACCTGTATGACTTTGAGTGAGTCATTAAACCTCTCTGGGATTCAATTTCCACTTCTGTTTAAAAAAGGCGGGGGAGGTTGGACCATGTATTCTCTGAGCTCACTTCTAGCTCTGGATCCCTGAGATCAGGATGAATTCTAAGCTTTCCCTCCGTTATTTATTTTATTTTTAAAAACCTTTACCTTTGGTCTTAGAATTGATACTAAGTATTGGTTCCAAGGTACAAGAGCAGCAAGGGCTAGGCAATGGCGGTTAAGTGACTTGCCCAGGACCACACAGCTAGGAAGCGTCTGAGGTCACGTTTGAACCCAGAACCTCCCATTTCCAGACTGGGCTCTCTATCTACCTCACCATCCCACTGCCACCCCCCCCCACATTAATTATTTATTTATCCTATCTATAGCTTGTATATAAATATAGATAGATATAGATATAGATAGATAGATAGATAGATAGTATACTGCTGTTTCCCCCAGTAGACTGTAAGCTCTTTGAGGGCAGATAACCTTTTGCCTCTTTTTGAATCCCCAGTGCAGAGCCTGGCATGTAGAGGCACTGCATAAATGTTGGTTGTTGTGCCATGTAGCCCTTTGACAGTCTGGTGAAGCCCCTGGACCCCTTCTTAAAATAACATTTTGTACAGCATAAAATACAATCTGTAAGGAAATATTGTATTAGCACAGTTATAAAAATATTTTTCAAAAGGTAACAGACCTGGGGCAGCTGGGTAGCTCAGTGGATTGAGAGTCAGGCCTAGAGATGGGAGATTCTAGGTTCAAATCCGGTCTCAGACACTTCCCAGCTGTGTGACCCTGGGCAAGTCACTTGACCCCCATTGCCCACCCTTACCACTCTTCTGCCTTGGAGCCAATACACAGAAGTTAAGGGTTTAAAAAAAAAAAAAGATTTCAAAAGTTAACAGACCTAATAGCAAGCAGGTATACAGCCCTTGAAAGTTGGCAAAGCACCTTATTTGTCTCCCCAACATCTCTCTGGGGGTAGGTGCTATTATTAGCCCCATTTTACAGGTAAAGAAACCGAGGCTGACACTCACCCAGTGTCACAGAGTTAAGCGAGTGTCTGAGGCAGGATTAGAATCCAGTTTGGCCATTATTATTGTTGTCATTAGATCCGTGACCGTGAGCTCCCTGATCCCCATCTTTCCCTTCTGAGTAGAAGCTGCAGCGGGGAGGGAGAGAGGTAAAGATACCACGGGGAGGGGCCACCGGGGGAAATCTCCAGCTCGACAATAACCCAGAGCCCAGACTGCTGTGTCCGGCCCAAGTGAACCCAAGTCCTGGTAAGCGGATTCCTCTCCTGCCCCAAATTAAAAGCAGAAGAGCCTGCTGGCGAGAGGCCTCTGTGGTTTACAGTTATGTACTCTGCTGGGAGCTGGGGAGACTTCCTAAAGGCATTTCCATTCTTTTGAAGATGTGCTATTGAGTTCTGGGTCTTCAGTGGAAATTTGGTAGGGGCCTGCGAAGAGGAGGAGGCATTTCCTATCTAGAAGGAGAGCCGAGTCACCTGGCATGAGATTTCGTAAAGAATGTACACCGAGGAGGGGCTTCTCGAGTTCTGAACACTGGAAAAATCCATAGCGAGCCCACTGTGGAGTTCTCTTCTGACTTTTCCACAAGGAGGAGGCTAAAAGGCCAAGGAAGCCATTAACGGGGCCGGCTCACTCACTGACTTGGCACAGAGAAGGCTTGGCTGAGGAGCTGCTTTGCTGGATCTGCCGGAGGGAAATAGCATCCGCAGAACACTGACCTACAATGGGATTTGGGCATTGAGAGGATGCCCAATGTACCAATTAAGCACAGCTGGGCTGAAGACAGGACTGTCCTGGAGCATAATGACTGTCTGTCTGCTTTCTGAATACTCCTAATGAAGACAGCAGCCTACCGTAGACATACAGCATTCCTTGGGCTCTAGGCAGCCTTCTTGGATTCCCTCCGTCACCTTCAATCTCATTTGGGCGTCTTCAGTCCATTTAATCTATTCTCATATATGTGCATGGCTGATCTCTCCCAGTAGACTGAGAACAGGGGAGATCTTATTTCACATCTAGTCACCCCTAGAAGTGTTTGCTGGAAAGAGAGCAAGGAGTAGACAGAGAACCGGCTGAGAGTTAAGACCTGGATTCAAGTCCTGCCTCCTACATACACACCAGCTTGGTGACTGTGGGCAAGTCCCTTAAAACATCCGCCCAGGGCTCAAATTTCAGAGGAATTTCTGATCTGCATCTGTGGAGGGAGTTTTCACACTACGAGTTCCTTAGAACTAAAAAGAACACTGGGGATGGATAAATCTATATTTTACAGCTGAGCAAACAGAGGCCCAAAGGTTAAGAGACTTGCCCAAGGTCACAGAATAAGTAGCAGAACTGAGATCTGTCCCATGTCCATCTTCCAGTTTCCTCTGACTCAATTTAGTGATAGGACTATATAAGATCATCTAGGTAGTAAATGGCAGGAAGTGACATTTGAACCCCGGTTCTCTGATATCAAATCCAGGGCTGAATCAAACGGAAGCTCACTGGGCCATCATGCTTTTCATGGAAATTCATATCTATCTGGATCCTGATGATCCTCCTAAATGAAACAACCCCATGTGCTCTGAATCTGACTTGACTTGCCTAGAATCTTCCTCTTGCCAGCTAGTCTGCTCTCCCCTGAAGGAGTTCCCCTTGAGGCGCAGAGCGAGCAGAGCCCCACCATGGTCAGCCTTGGAAGCTCTTTGGTACTGGCACCCAATAAAAGATATTACCCTCTGTCCAAAGGACAGGAGCCATGGGCAGAATCCACATCCAGATGCTATCAACCCTCTGGAGTTCTGAAAGCAGTGACTGGAATGAGTCCTTGACTCTGACTTCTCCCTGGAAGGGGGGCACCACTGTCTAAAGTAGACATCCCAAATTAGGGGCTCCAAACCCCTGAAAGGTCATGATATGACACCCCCCCCAAGATTATATGATTAGTTCATTAAATGAGAGAAAAGATGGGTGCGGGAGAAAAGCCAAGCAAAAGGCTTGTTTTTATACAACCACATCCTTAACTCCTCCCCTTCCAGGGGCTGTGAAAGGTTTCTATGTCTAGGTGAGTCTCTCTGGGCAGTTATCATCTAACCTCCACCATACACCTATACCAGCAGCTGCATAGGTGCCATTGGGAAAGTTCTCCCATCACCCAGATCCCCTCGTGACTACAGTAGGAACCCTTTGGTGGGTTCCAAACTCTGCGGCTTCCATGCACTCCAGAGCAGAAGCAGGGAAGGGCCTCTTCCTCGACTTCTTTCATTTTGGACTGGGTCAGCATGAGTGGCATGGAAGGATCATGATCCACCTCTCAGATGTCACTACATTATCTTCCCTTTCCCCTAGACCATCCCTCTCCCAGACTTCCCCATGAGGGTCAAGGCCACCACCATCCCTCCAATCTCCCATGGTCACCCGAGTGCCATTTCTGCTTCTTATTCCATCCAATCAAGCAGCCAAGTCCTGTCATTTCTCTCTCCTCTGCCCCCTTCTCTCCCCTTCCAATAGGGGCACCACTCTAGTTCTTGGGGCATGTATTACTCCATCCAAACACATCTTACTGCTGGGACTCAATGATGAAGTGCTTCTGATGCCAGGATAAGTCTGAACTTGATTGGAGAGTGATAAATGGAACAAGGTGGAAGGGAGGTTTTAGGAAGATTTAAAAATGTCAATAGACATGACGACCTGGAGGAAAGAGAGACTGAGGGCAGGCAGGTCCAGGTATGGGGAGGCACTGAGGTAAACCAAGGGGGAACTCGTGGTCTGGACTAAGGTGACAGCAAGAAGAATAGAGAGAATGGAAACCTGGGAGAAAGCTCTTTTAAAATCATGGGGATGGACTAAATACAGGAGATGAAGGAGTTAGCGGTCAGAGAGTTCTTAAGTTTTGAGCCTGGGTAACGGGCAGAAAGGTGGTAGTAATAAAATGGAGAAACTGAAAGGAAGAGTGAAACCGGTTTGGAAGGAAAGATGAAAGGAAATATGGGGAAGTAGAAAGAATGCTCGACTTGGCCCATCATACCCTCCTCCAGCGCTCACTTCAGTCATCCTAATTTCATAACCTGCCTTCCTGGTAAGTACATTAAAGAGTTTGAGGCAGTTGGGTGGCTCAGTGGTTAGAGAGCCACTGGGGAAGTCCTGGATTCAAATTTGTCCTCAGACACTTCCTAGCTGTGTGACCCTGGGTAAGTCATTTAACCCCCATTGCCTAACCCTTACTTATCTTCTGCCTTGGGACCAATATTTAGTACTGATTCTAAGATAGATGGTAAGGATTAAAAAAAAGTGTTCTTAGGATCATAGAGCTAGAGCTAGAAGGGCCCTAGAAGGTCATCTAGTCCAACCCACTCATTTTACAGTTGAGGAAACAGAAGGTGACTTATCCAAGGTCCCACAGGAAATTTAAGAGTTGGGATTTGAACACCCCTGTTCTTCTGCTGCCCTATTCCCAAGAGGGAGTCACGGTCTGGGGAGAAATGCCTGAGGCTTCAGTTTAGGCTTGAACAGCCCTGGCTCCTTAGGTTGAAATTCATCCATAATCCCAGGCCCTTCTCGAGGCTGCTATGACCTCAATCCTGGGCAACACCCTGCAGGGTGATTTTGTGGCTGTCCCTGAATTTAGATGATGCCATCTCTCAGGACCCCAGTGGCCAAACCAACAGGAAAAACCGTCTGATCCCAGAAGGTCAGAGCTGGGAGGACCCTTGGAAAGCATCTATCCCTCTCCCCTGGAGAAGGGGTGACTTCTCAAAGGTCCCAAGAGGCAAGGCTGGGCCTAGAACCTGGTCTTCTGGTTCCCAAGCCAGGAGCTCTCTACATCGCCCCAATAGGACGCTTTGCTTCTCCAATAGTGGGGGTGGGACGTGCTGAGTCACACTCTCCGAGACTCCCTTGTGACCTAGGCTATCTACTTGCCAGATAGCAGGCTAGGGTTGGAGGTGCCATTTGTGGAGGGGGAAAGAGCAGAAAGCCAACAGGCTCATCACCAACTGACCTCATAACCTCGATCTCCTCAGCATCCCCAGCCTAGACGCATGTCAAGCCCTTGGGATTCTTCCACAGTGAAGGCATAAATGCAGCAGACGTATATGAGGGTGTGGGTGTCTGTGTGTTTGTGAAATGATGTTTTCTTTAAACAGCCTCGGATATTTTTTCCATTGCCTGTTAAAGCTCTTCAAGCTGCCACCCCGGCTAGCCAGGGTGGTTTTATTTTTTAAAGAATCTCATGGAATGCGGTCTCTTTAGCAGAGGCTTCATTTCCCCTCTCTCTGGGAAGTCGCTCCCTCCTGGGACAGCTGGAAACAAACAAGAGGAAGAAATTTGAGTTTCCTTCTGCTCTTTCACCTGAGGACGGCTGCCTGGTTTTTAAAAATCGCTTTTGCAGCTCTGGAAGAGGGAAGGCAGATCGATGGAAGAGGCCATCCCCAGTCCCACTAGGGTCCCAAAACCTACCGGAGGCCTCGGGGCCACGAGTTATCCTCATAAGGGCAGAGGCCTCAAATCTGTTTTTTCCCTTAGATTTCTCTAGGACAATAAATGCTTTGAATCAACCCTCCCCCTTCCCCAAACGGGAGAAACAGCCAGAGATGGGCTATTCAGCTGGATGGACTTGGGGAAAAGCTGAAGGTGCTCTGAAGAGATACTATGAAGGAACCCAGGCAGCCTGAGGGCCCCCAGCTTCCTGGCCTGCCTTCCTTGGCCCAGAAAAAATCCTGCTCCATCTGTCTCCCCAGGCGCATGTGGTCCAGGGTCCAGGACACAGTCAGAAGGGATTCTGTCGCCTTGAAGTGCAGACAGAGGCAGAGGCTGTCCTCAGAGGCCACTAGACACCATGCAGAATGAGCTCTGGAAAGAAGCCCCTGGCAACCTTTACAATTGGCATTCAGAGGAAATTTGCCACAGTTTCCACAACACTAACACTGGCCAATTCTAGTCGGGGGAAAAGTTCACTTCTTGGCCTCAACAGGTTTTCTCCCTAAATGCTACGGAAACAGCAGCTGGCAGGGCCAGGAGAATACACGATTCAGAAGGGGCTTTTGGAACCTGTCTCCTTGAGGAAGACTGATTTTGTAATCATGCCCTAAAAAGGCAAAGAAAGGCTAGATCTTCAAATTCTTGCTGCCGATGGAACATTTATTCAGGCAGCGGGATGCGACACACTGGGCTTCTTTACTTGGGTCATTTGAACAAAGCAGTTCCAGGAAGGGGCTTACCACCATGTTCTCGGAGACTACAGGCCGAGTTAGACTTTTCCAGCTCCTGTGGAACAAGTCCCAGTATGACGAGCACCTTCTGCTTACAATGGTACCTCTTCATGGGCTTAGAAAGCAAAACAGTTCTCTTCAGAAATAATTGCATTACTAAAATTTAAATACACGAGTATTTCCAAAAGCAGGCACCGACAGATTGACGAAGGAGTCCACCCGCGTGCCGTCTCCCCAAATGCTGCAATCCTAGGAAGCCTTCCCAAGTTTCAGAAAGGCACATTTCTGTGACAATGTCCAGAAGGCCAGGCTTTCCACCTGCTGCCTGCACAAATACGCCATACGCAGTGTCAGTCTGATATAAGGAGAATCTTCCTCATAATCTGAGCTACCTAAAGTGTAATGGGCTAAGTCTGAGAAAGGACATCCTTGACCAGACTTGGGCCAAGGTTGCATAATCACCCTGAAGTATACCATAGAGGTGATTCAAGTTCAGGTTTGGATGAGGTAAGAGGACCTCTAAGGTCCCCACAATACTCAAAAGACCAGGCGATTCCGCAATCCTTGTTAAAAGGGAGTACAAGATGAAAATAAATAAAGAGGAAACTGGGGGTGTGGAGAGGCAGCTAGATGGTTCAGTGGATTGAGAACCAGGACTAGACACAGGAGATTCAAATATGGTCTCAGGATACTACCTAGCTGTGTGACTCTGGGCAAGTCATTTAATCTCCAATGCCTACCCTTCTGCCTTGGAACCAATATACAGAATTGATTCTAAGGAGGAAAGTGAGGGTTTTTTTAAAAATAAAGAGAAAATGATCTCAAGTATTCTATGCTAAAAAAGATTCACTCCATCATCAAAGGATACTTTAAGATTCCCTAAAAAGTCTTCATTAAATAAAACAAAACCAAAAAACCCCACAAATGACCAAGTAGTTACTGTAGCTCCTGAAGATACATAATTAGCTTTCTTATGTGAACTCTTGTGAGAATCAATCACCTGGCTCCGATTATAAATACAGTTTGCAAGTTAGCTGGTTTCTTGAACAGAAATCTTGAAGAAAAGTCAGCCAAAGGGAAATTCAAACTATTGAGAAAGGGCAAAGCCAAGTAACTGAACAATTTATAAGTACTTAGGAGGGGAAGATGTTTGCAGCACTCCAAGGTAGTCTATGATCAGCGCCTCTACTTTTCTTCTTGGGTCTTCAATCTTAATTGTCAAACCCAATGGCCTTTCTCTACCCTCATTCTCCTAATCTTCACAGCAGCCTTTGGGACTGTTGATCACTTTCTCCAACTTAGTACTAGCTCCTCCCTAGGTTTTTAGGGAAATCTCTCCTAGTTTTCCTCGTACCTCTCTGACTGCTCCCACTCTTGGTCCAAGTCCTACCCAATAAATGTGGGTGAATCCAAAACCTCTCTCCCGACCCTTTTTCTCATCTCCCTCTATTTTGCTCCCAGGCTATTTTGCTTGCTAATCTCATTAGCTCCCCTAGATTCAATGAACATCTCTATGCAGGTAATTCTCAGATTTTTCCAGCTCTGATCTCTCTCCTGACCTCCAGGCTCACATCCTCCAACTGTTATTAGACATCTTGAAATGGATGACCTACAGACATTTTAAATTCAATATGTCCAAAACTGAACTCATTATCTTTCTCCAAAACCCTCCCCTCTTCTAAATTTCCCTATTACTGTCAAGGGCATCACCATCCTCCCAGTCACCAACTCACAATCTAAGTGTTCTCCTTGACTCCTCATTCCAAATGACAGCTGGGAACATCCAAACTGTTGCCAAGGTCCACCATTTCTCCCTTCATAATCTCTCTTAAATATATCCCCTTCTTTACTGCAACACCTCAACCACTCTTGTGCAAGCCCATATCATCTCATGCCTGGTCTATATGATAGCCTGCTGGTTGGTTCCCCTCTCTAAGTCTCTCCCCACTCCAAGTCACCTCCATTTAGCTGCTGAACTGAGCTTCATAAAGTCCAAGTCCGACCACGTCATATATACCTTTCTTCTCACCACTGAATAATCTTAGGGCTTCTTATCATCTCAAGACCCCAAAACAAAATCCTGTTTGCCTCTCGAAGCCCTTGATAACTTGGAAAGGAAGAAAGGGCCTAGGTTATGGCCCCTTCCACATCTCTGGGATTCAGTGATGCTGAACCAGTCTCTGGCTTCCTTCTAGTCCTGGGCTAAACTTCCTCTTCTGCAAGAAGCCTTTCCCAGTGCTCTTTGTCTTAGTTCCCTCCCTCTGAGATTACCCCCAGTTTATCCTGCCTATGTCTCCACTGTGGATGTGTGTCTGCATGAAGTCTTTTCCATCAGCCTGGGAGAACAGGATTCTTTTTTGCCCGGCACTTAGCGCAGTTCCTGGCATACAGTGAGTGCTTACTAAATGCTTGCTGACTTGGTACTAGACAGGTATTTTTAAAATGTGTTTGTGACCACCATTTTCTATTCCTGTGCACTATCTCTAGCATGCCAGAAGACCTCGGGGAAGGGATGCACCAGCCTGGGTGGGAGAACCCAAACGGGAGAGATGAACACGGCGCCCACATGGTTTCCTGCTGATTCTCTTTCCTGCTGTCCACTCTGCTTTCTGTCAGCAGTAATGAAACTCATTCTAACAAATGACATACAATAATGGTTTAATTAGCTGCATTGTCACGCTCCAATATACACCAAGAAATCACTTCCAGATGGGGAACATGAAAGACATTTACGACAAAAAAACACCATTCTTTTATTGGAAGGAAATTTACATCTTACTTAGGTGTCCAATTCGAGGGCTCTAGCAGCACCCAGTTTTGATAAATATAAGGAAATAGGAAATTATTTTACATATAAAAGACAAAACACATCCTTTAGGTAGACTGACTTTCCAATATGCCTGTGTATTCAGTATTTGGCTTGATTCAGTTCATCCATACTCTCTTACCACCATCGTACTCATTTGGAAGA
This sequence comes from Gracilinanus agilis, assembly GCF_016433145.1. Lineage (NCBI taxonomy): Eukaryota > Metazoa > Chordata > Mammalia > Didelphimorphia > Didelphidae > Gracilinanus > Gracilinanus agilis. Next base: position 489,515,213 of record NC_058133.1, on the reverse strand, counting down.
AAGAACCTGACCAGCACAAGGCACATGAAACATCTGCCTTCACCCTACAAGCACCGAGTTTACATCAGAGATGTCTTTCACCAAAGATCAGAGCTAAACACTTTAGTCAGGAATCTTTAGAATGTCCTTGGTTCCTTGTCAAAAGGAAGTTTAGGCACCTTGGCTACTGTACCCATCATATTTCAGTGTTCACTGCTATGGGACTACCAAACATCTGGCAGAGTTTACTGCCTTGCTCAGCTAACTGGCCTATACTGTGCTGGATCTTAACCCCTTCTGGTCTCCATGTTTTGTTACACTGATTTTTTTTTTTTTTTTTTTTGCAGAATACCTGCTATTGGGCTTGCTCAAATGAACTGACTGTGAGAAAGCAGAAAAGTGGCTGCTGTCATGAGAGGCAGGGCAAAGCAGCTGCCCAATGGCTGATGTGCAGACTGGTGAGCCTGGTTGGTTGTTTTAGGATGAGGAAAAACAATCATTATGGAAATGAAAGTGAAGGTTATCTCCAGCAACAAAGCAAATTCCACCCCATCATTCATCAGTTCTTATTGTCCATGTTATATAAAACATTTCCCAGTCTGACTTCTCCAGGGTGGGTTCTTCCTGTTCCCATAAGATTTATCCATTTTTCGCTCTAAACAATCCAAATGGAAGAACGTGTACAGAAGCATCACCTTTTAGGAGTTGGAAATGAGCAAAGTTAGAAGCAGAACTTTGGCGTTAGCCACTTATAAGTGTTTGAGATTTTCTTTCAACCCTAAAGGATCTGGGAAATTGAGAAGGGTAGGCACCTATTAAAGTTAACTAAATAATATAGCTACCCACTGTGGCTCTTGTCAGGCTGGTTGTTTAGAAGTTAAGAATGATGCAATGATGCTGCTAGAGAAAGAGAATCAAGAGTCCAGCCAACATGGAAAAAGGCAAGCTTGAGGTAAGGGCCATAACATCAACATCAACTATAAATTTAAGCAAGAAGCAATCAGCAAAGAATATTCCTTGTGATGTCTGTACTAAGTCTAATATGCAATAAATATATTTTGGTTAAAGAGCCAGTAATCTGTCCACTTAAAGGAATCTCTCCATAACACTGAAGCACAAGGCCTTTCTGTAGTGTTTGGCCCTGGGAAGCACAGCCCTTCATCTAAGACCAACTCAGACCTGTTGGCCCCCTTAGAGAGGAGGGACTGGAGAACCAAGGCATTGAGAAGGAAATACATCTCAGCAGATCATGCCAGAAAGGAATCAATAAGAATAAAACCAAGATAAAGAAAGGATATCTCACTAAACTCTGAGAAACTAGTCTGCTAACTTTCACTGCTCTCATGGGCCTTTAATGATCTGCTAAACCATGCATCTAAAGAAATCTGCTGTGACAGAAGAGAATCACAGATGGACTGAATTTAAACCAACTATCCCAAATATGGTGGGAAAAGGAGATGGGATCAATTCCCAGAAAAGGAAGTAAAATTCAGTTAGTGCCAGCTGAATCACCTTTCCAAAGCCAACCCTGTTAATAGCCTAACACACTCTTCCACAGGGCATCCAGTGGTAGGTCAGCCCCTCAGCAGTCTTCCATTTACCTACTCTTTATGTCAAAATCAACATTATAAATATTCTCCCAAACCCTAAATTTTCCCATCAATGTCTTGCAGTCTAAGTCCAGGACCTAAAAGCCCCCACATTAGCAAGGATAGATTGAAACTGAAGAAATGAATTCAGGAGAATCAGAATTGGGACTCGTGAGCCAAATCAGTGAGCCAGGATAATGGGATAGAATGATTAGGAAAATGGGAAAACTTTTTTTAAAAATTTTCAAACTTCACATAATAAACCATATGGGCATTTTATTAATTTCCCAGAACCCCTTTTCATCCTAAAAACTTAGTGTTCTAATCTCCTCCTCTCCTCCCAGGGGTCACACTGTCCTCCAGCTGACATCAGATATGTTGCAAATAAAGGGCTGCATTAGATGAATCATCCCTCTACAAGGTGCTCATCCTTCCCTCTCACACTCTCTCTCTGAAATATATACAACTGAATAAAGGCCATAGGCCAATATGGATCACACTTATCCTGCTATTATTCTCAGAGTTAAGCCCAAATGGGCTTCAAATGATGTTCCGCTGTTACAGAAACATCATGCTTTTTGTGGCCACGTGAAGTGGCTTCCTGGTGACTGAGAAGGAATCAGTTTTCTCTAAGAAATCAAGGAGCTATTGTGCTGTTATCTCATGGCCAGACTCTGAGGGTAGGTCAGACTAGCCACAAAGAGGCAGCGGGACACTGGGGGACACAGAGGGGTCAACTCCAGCGGGCATTTTAGGAGGCCTTCTTTCAGACCAACGTTTCACGTGTAGGTCCAATTCTGGGCCTCTGGTATGGTTTTTATCAGTAATTACATAATATGGCATTCTAGCGACATATGTCTATTAACATCCATCACTTCAAGCTCATCTTACATAAAGACACAGACAAGGCCTATATTTGAGTTAAGGGGGAAGTGGGGAAAAGGGTGGAAAAGCAACAATCCACCAAGTGAGCTTTCTTCCTAGTTTTGCCTGCTACCCAACCCAAGCACACTGCTAAGAAGCTAAGAGTTACTGGGATTGTGGGAGTGGGGACGAAGGGAGAGGAGGATAGCAAGAAATGGGAATAGCAAACACAGTTCTGTAACCTTACTAAGCAAGGATGCTGGGCAGAATCTTTACCCCAAAGCAGATATCTAACTGGCTACTCTCACAAGGGTCATGATACAGACACTTGGCCTCTGAGGGCCTGGCATCCAAGGACCTGCTGGCCCCAAGGGAGAGCTTCCTCAGAAGCTATGGAAACCAGATCCTAAGCTGAAAAAGTTGGAAAGAAAAGAGCTGTTACTTGGCCAAATGGGGAACAAAACAAAGGCAAACCAGAATCTGCTAGGAAAGTTGGTTTGGTAGAGGGCATATCCCCAGGAACGTCTGTCACCCCTCATACTCTGGACTTGCACTCTCTCTGGGACAGGTACAAAGCATTCCCTGGGGGCGAATCAGACAAGGGCTTCTCAATGGATTGGGGGTTATTAGCTTTTTACCGCAGAGCTATGGATGGGCAGTTTCAAGGTAAAGAACAAGGTCTAGAGGTGACATGGCAATAAGTCTCTAAAAATCTGCACAACAGTGAGAAGCCAGTGGATGAAAATTAAAAGCAAACTTCCACTTGCTTCTGTCTTAAGACTGTTTTTAGGGATTAAAGATGGCTCTGAAATAGCCCCTGGTAAAAGAGTCTCAAACAGTAAAATACACAGCCCACCCACTTTCTTTTTCTCTTGCCAAACTGGCTTCATAGCTTGGGGAAGGAGTAACCACATAACATGGCAAATGTACATTAATAAACCCAAATTTCCCAGTAAAGCATGAGGAGAATGATGCTCATCTGAGAGTTAGAGAGAGGGGAGGGAGGCCTAAGGGCCTTCCAGGACAGCAGCCTGCTAAGTGTTGGAGGATGGGCCACTCTCTGGCAAAGGGACCCTCCTCTCCTGCCTACTCAGAGCCTCTTTTTGATGAGTTTCTCCAGTTTTCGGATGCGGGATGATTCTTGTTCCGGTGTCGGCGCCGTCAGGGATGTAGAGCCAGTCCCCTCTGATGCTGATGGTGGGGTAGGGAGCCGCTGGCGGAACAGTTCCAGCATGCTGCTCTGCTCACTTCTCTTAAGGCCCTGGGGAGAGAGAAGAGTCCATGATGTCTCTCCACAGTGCTGAGAGAGGAACACAGGTCACCTGTGATGTGAGGCAAGTCCATAGAAATAGCGCCAGGCCAACCTCAGGCCGTCCTTCAGATCTAATCGCACTCAAAAGGGCACCTAGGAATCCTAATTTGTGCCACTCCCTCATTTTACAAAGCAGGCAAGAGATAAAACGACTTGCCCATGGTCATGTGGCTAGTGATTTGCGCCCTCTAATATTCTTTCTATGAATTCAAACCTAAGACCCAAGCAAGAGAGAAGGAACAAAGGGACAAGGAGGAAAGAGGAGGAAAAGCAAAGTGAGACAAAAGGAGGAAGAGGAAAAAGAGATGGCAGAGACAGGAAGCCCTCTGAGGAGAGGAGGCTGTGCAGGTGTGAGTGAGACAGGGCACCAGCTCTGACCTTCATGTCCAGGATCTTCTGGAAAGTTTCTGTGTTACAGTCTGTGAGGAGTTTGATGAGGTTGTCCACAAATACCACCAATGGCTCATGAGGGGCCATAACCACCTAGGAGTTGACATAAAAAATAAACAAGATCATTTTCCCTCCCAAAGCCTTCCTACCCACTGCCCAAAAATCACTGTGACCACAATGACAACAACAATGACAATATTTGCTCATGATGTAAGTCCTAAAAGGCCATTAACTGATAACATCTGGGGAGATCTATTCCTTAGAGAGCTTTTCCAGCCTCTGCTTGTGGTCCCAACACATCACTGATTCTGAAAGGCACAAGGGCCTACCAAACTGACTGACAAACAACAAATTCTTTTCTTTTCCTCTTCTGCAAATGGGAGGATGTCCAGACTCTCATTTTTTTCTTTTTACAACAAAGGATACAAATTTTAATTTAGCATTTCAATTACCTACATGTTGGAACTAAAAAAAATGTTAAAAAACTTTTTTTTAACGTGTAATTGGGGGGAAATATAATAATAAAAATATAAAAACAGAGGCAGCAGGGTGGCTCAGCTGATAGAGATCCAAGCCTGGAGACAATACTGGCATCAAATGTGGCCTCAGATACTTCTTAGCTGTGTGACCCTGGGCATGTCACTTAACCCCACTGCCAAACCCATGCTGCTTTTCTGCCTTAGAACCAGTTCATAATATTGATTTTAAGATAGAAAGTAAGAGTTTAAAAACTAAAATAAAATAGCCTACAAGAAAATCTTAGGTAAAAAAAGGGAGAGAGAGCAGCAGCAAATGATTGATGCAGGTCCCCTCTGACTAAACCCTTTTGGCTTTGGAGCATCTACCCTGGTAGATGTCCTATCATAAGTGGTCAGTACCTTCCGTGGCACCTTTTTCATTTAGCCGGTCCCAGGCAGGCTTCACTTTGTAGCCACCATCTTATTGCCATTTCTCAAGCTCTGATCCTTATGTTCTCCCCTCCCCCCCTTCCCATTTCCAGCTCCAGAACCACAAATAAATCAATACTGCCATTGCTGCAATGCCACTGCCATATGACTTTGCAAACCACAATATCCACATGGGTTGAGGAGGACATGATTGGGGATGTAGACTCAAAACTACCACACCAATGCAACTATCAACAATTTGGAAATAGGTCTTGATCAATGATACATGATAAAACCAGTGGAAATGTACATCGGCTATGGGTGGGGGGGAGCTCGGGGGGTGAAGGGGAAAGTAAGAGCATGAATCATGTAACCATGTTAACTTTTCTAAAAAATAAAAATTATTAAATGGGAAAAAAATAAATTGAATATAATGACAATCATTCATTTAAAAAAAAAAAACACAATATCATTCCTCTGTGTGCTCCTATCAGAATGGAAGCTCCTAGGGGATGCCTTCCTCCTTTTATTCTCAAGTCTTAACACAGTGCTTAGCACACTGTAGACACTTAAATGTTTATTTCATTCATGTAAATCTGCACAGCCATCATCCCCAAAGAGTTAAAAGTATATCAAGCAGAATACAACTGGGTGGCTCAGTGAATTGAGAGCCAGGCCTGGAGATGGGAGGCCCTGGGTTCAAATCTGGCCTCAGATTCTTCCTAGCTATGTGACCCTGGGCAAGTCATTTGCTTTCCATTGCCTGGCCCTCACTCTTTTTCTGCCTTAGAACCAATAAACAGTATTGATTCAGAGATGGAAGAGTTTTTTTTTTTTAAGTTTGCTATAACCATCCACCCAGAAAATAGTCTTTATGAAATTACAAAGCTCCATTAGGTGGTACAACAGATAAGAGTGGTAGGGCTAGAATCAAGACCTGAATACAAATCTAGTCACAGATTTTTACTAGTTGCATGTCTCTTGGCAAGTCACTTAGCCCTCATCACTCTTCTGCCTTTGAACCAATACACAGTATTAAGTCTAAAATAAGGTAAGGGTTTAAAAAAAAAAGAGTGTATTAAGGAAGGTGCAGGTAGATGGCTCAGTGGATAGAGGGCTGGGACTGGAGATGGGAGGCTCTGGGTTTAGATCTGGCATCAGACACTTCCTAGCTGTGTGGCCCTGGGCAAGTTACTTAACTCCCATTGTCTAGCCCCTTGCCATTCTGTCTTAGAACTAATACACAGTATTGATTCTAAGATGAAATGTAAAGGTTTAAAAAAAGAGTCTATTAAGCAAAAGAAGAGCTATAAAAATCACAAATAAAAAATCTAACCATTAGCAAAGTCCCCTGAATCCTGGCAGATTCTTTATGCCTATCACCACACAGACTTTGGGTTTTTGGTTGTTTATTTTTTTAAAGGCAAAGAGTTAAGTACTTGCCCAAGTTCACATAGCTAGTAAGTATCTGTGGCTGAATTTGAACTCAGAAAGATGGGTCTTCTTGAGTTCGGGCCCAGTGCTCTATCTACTGTGCCGCTTTGCTGCCCCCCACTATATATACTTTGGCAAAGAAGCATCAAGTTGGCTAGAAGGAGTTAAAGCATAGTGTTTCCCCTCCAATTTTCATGGCCTAATGAGAATACCCATTTCCCCCATTCCATTTCAGAACACTGAATGTGAGCTTTCTCCTTCAGTAGCTTGGCCTCCCTAATTATGTGCTTATGGCCTATTATTAAAAATAGCTTGAATTTCTTAAGCATTTTTTAGCTGCGGTGGTGCCTAGGGCAGTGGTGTCTAACTCAAATAGAAACAAATGCCTCCAGATGGCATACTGACTTAGAAAATCACAAATTAACATGATCTATTTTTTATATTTCTATTTTTATTTATTTTGTTAAACATTTCCCAATTAGAATTGAATCTGACCTGCAAGTCTGACACCCCTGGATTTGGGGCCATGTCTGAGATGACAAACTTTCTGGGGTCTATTCTCACCCTAAAGAGAAAAAGGGCTGAGCAAAGAAAACCACCTGCTGCTCTCCCCTTCTCTCCCCTCCCCACCTGAACTTGGTCTCTGCTTCCTCATCACCATCCTCCAAGGCCATCCCTGGAGGACCACAGGATTGGGTGAAAGAGAAGGGACTTAAGGATCATTTAGTCCAGCCTCTCCATTTTACTGAAGTGCAAACTGATGCAGAGAGGTGAGCTGACTTGCCCAATGCCATGCACAAATAAAGGAGCAGAGTCAAGATGGAGGTCCAGGCCCTCTGACTATAGTTGGGTCTGGGGGAGCAGCACAGTTCAAAGATGAAAGGTCTCAGAAGGACCAACTTTGGGAGAAGTGGGGAGGAATGAAGGGGAAGAAAGGCTGAGGCTGATAAAGGGGCATCCTTTAGGATAACCTCCTGCTGAAGTGCACTGAGGCTGCAGGAATGTTGGAAGGGATTGGGACCATCATAACCATCAAATATTCCTTCTTCCAGTCTTCTTTCTCCTCTAATCACAAGATGGTTATGCCAAGAAGGGGCAGGCAGGAGGCACATAAGGATGGCCTCAGTCTCATGCCCGTTCTTAAGATTTGCTCAATGCCATTCTCCTAAGAGGCAAAAGTTTGTTTTAATAGAATTTTAAAAGCTCTACACACAAGCTGTTCATTGGCCAGCTCCAGTTGCTACTTTTGTTCCAGGATTGTTTCACAGTCACAGGGTGTAGATGGCAAAGCAGCACTGTGAAGGAGCAGGTAACAGTTCACTGGGCCTGGAATGACTGTTGTAAAGTAAATGGGTCACTGATTTTCTCACCAATGACCTCATCAAGGCATGCTATTAGTTTTGGCCACACCACAGACCTCTCAGTAGAGGCTGCCTCATTACACTAGGTCCCATGGCAAAGATTAAATGATCAAAGAGGTCGTACAGCAAAGCAGGGCAGGGAGGAACGTTACCTTCAGGATCATCTCAGCCCGAGTCATGCCCTTCACGACGATTTTGGTGTAACTGGCAGGCGCTTTCCTCACCACCTGTGAGCCAATGGAAGGCAGATCCAGGAGGACCATCTTCAGAGAATGGGTATCTAGCAGCAGCTGCAAGAAGAGAGGAGCCGGCCAAGTCACTGCCCACGTCTGAGGGGCGGCACCAGCCATTGCTTGTGGCTACAAAGCCTCCCAGCTTAACTCTAAGCATGTTTAATATCTCTGTCAGTGTCACAATGGAAAACATCACCAAACTGAGTATAAGAAGCCTTCTTCTCTTCTCTCTCTCTTTTTTTTGAAAGATGCTGTCCTCATCTTGCCTAGGCTAGCCCAGGCCCATTAGAGAGCAGCATGGGAGCTTGGGTCTGCTGCTCCCAACCTGGGCCTACTTATTCCCCTCTAGGCAACCCAGTGGCCCCTGCACTTTATATGAATAACCACTGGGCATAGCCCAGAGCAGTTCAGAACTCGTGAGCTCAAGAGATGCCAACTCCCACCTCCCTGGCAGCAGGGAGTTAGAGGCAGGCCCCAAAATGACTATCTCTCAACATTCTTCTTCAAGGAGGCAGCCCTGCAGGAGCAGTGAGTGGCTCAGAGCCAGGACCTGGATTCAAATCCTGCCTCTTTGATATACCATCTGCATGTCCCTGAGGAAGTTACTTTACCACTCAATCCCCTGAGACTAGAAGCTGGAAAAAGGCACTTGGCCTGCATTGTTAAAGGGCATTTCCTCACATGGGAGCTCCCTGTGGCTTTGATCCCAAGTTCATCCCTGATCCTGTCATTCTATCAACCACTTTCCCCCTTTCAGCTTCTTTCTCAATGACTTCAGAGCCTGGCAGTCTCATTCTCCATCCCAACCAACATGACGTTGTGCCTTCCCTGATGGCTCAGTGGTCTACTCTTCTCCCAGGAGCTTCTCTGCTCCACTCCAGTTATACAGCCAGGGGTGGTCATGCCCATCACCCATTCCATGACATGGAAGTTCCATTGCCTGTTCTGAGGCCCCATCACACCTTCTCTTATCTGCACCTCGACCTCCTATCCCTTATCCTTCAGGAGATTTCTTCCTGTCACTCCTGCACTGGCTCTTTCCTCTCTACCCCTTCTGACCATGTGAGTGACACCATTTGCTCCTCTTGATTCCTTTTTCTCTCTTCTCCTACCTCGGTGTCACCTCTGCCCCCTCACTCTCACTTATCCCCACATCCAATCAGGGGCTAATATTAACCATTTCTGGCTCTCTAACTTACACCCTACATATCCTTTTACATGACCACAGCCTAGTTCAGATGCTCATCATCTCTCACCCGGACTACTGCAGTCCTTTCTTAATGGTCTCCTGGCCTCAAGTCTCTCCCCATCCATTCCATCCTCTGCTAGGTTGCCAAAGTGATTTTTTAAAAGTACATTTCTGATGTTATCCCTCCTACTCAATAAACTCAATGGCTCCCTCCTTCCTCTAGGATCAATTATAAATTCCTCTAATGAGCATGGAAAACTCTTCACAGCCTGACTTCTTCCATATCACTTCTGTCCACACATTTCACAGACTAGTCCTTCTGGGGCACTTGTTCTTCCTCATATAGGGCATTCTATCTCCCATCATCATACCTTTGCACAGACTATTTCCCTGCCTGCAGGGTATGTACTTCCTACTCTCCTCCATCTCTTAGAATGCCCAGCTTCCTCTAAGACTCATTTCAAGATCTACTTTCTACAGGAGGCTCCCCTCCTCCTGCTCCCAACCCCTTCTTCTTCTTGGGCTACTTTGTATGCCTTTTGCCTACACTGGTTCTTGTCAATAATGATTGGCTTCACTTTTGTCCTTTTATCCCCAGTAGGTCCACTCTAGGACTTCATAAGTGTTTTCTGAAATTGCTGAATTATGAACACAGGATCTGCTGAGCTCCATACACTTTTATAAGGTATGTCCACAAGGAGAGTGGAGATACTATAAGTGAGGAATGCAAACATTTTAAACACTAACCAAGAAGAGAGTGCAGATAAGGAAGCATCTCAAAACTCGACTTTTCCTTTTCCTGTGGAAGCTCAAGTTTTACAGCAAATCCCAAGTTCAGGCTCAGCAACTTCCTGGCAAAGCAGAGCTGGCTGAGATTAAGCTAAGCCGTAGCTTTGAATTTCACGGCTTTGGTTACGGCTTGGGTTACAACCTCCCCATGACAGTGTGGATTTGTTCTGGCCTCTGAGTGTCCCTTTGTAAACCTCCTGCTTTTGATCCATTGCCCCAGTACAGGCTGCTCAAGCTATGCTACCCACCCTCTTGGATTTCCAAAGCTGAGTATTGTCTACAAGGTAAATGTGGGCTGGATGAATGAATCCTGAAATTTGCAAAAGCAGGCACTGCTTCTCATCTCCCCATTTCTCTTGGTTCCCCTGATAACTTTTGGATTCCCTAGTACCAACGTAGCTATGTTTCAAATCTGAGAAAAATTAGGATTTAAGAAGTGGTTTCTCATTTGTAATTGAAAGTACCAATGAGTATTCATGCTACTTAATTCAACTGATACCCCATTCACCCACTCATAACCTACTTCCCAAGATGGATTTACCCTCCTGCAGAATTATTCAAATGAGAACAGGGATAAAGGAGGAGAAAGACAGAGGAGAGAGAGGCAGGAGAGAAAGGACAAAGGGAGAATAGGGAGAAGGAAAAGAGGGAGAGAGGAGGGAACATGAGAAAATAAAGGAAGGAGAAAAAGAGAAAAAAGAAGGGGAAGGTAGAGGGAGGGTCAACCTGAGAAAAAGAGACAGGGTATTGGATTGATGTCATAAAACAAAAAGATTGTGGTTATCAGACTCTAAATCCTTTAAGTCAGCCAGCAATGACTTGGCAAAGTTGCAGACACATGAAAAACATTTTTATGGTGTGAATCTACTTTATGTTTCCAGTGGCCTCAGCAAGTCTGGAGTCAGAAATATCATACCAGAGTGTGATCTGCAGAAGGGACAGGAATCCAGGAATCGCCCAGCATCATCTCTGATTGCATTCAACAGTAAGTGAACAGAATCAACAGTCTAGAATCCCCAGATTCATATGCTAATGAAACTAGAGACAACATGTTGGGGCATTATTCTGCTATTTCCAATGGAAAGAATTAGTTCTCTGTCTAAAATGCAAGAGTCAGGGATTTCAGAACCCTGGTGGAAATCTTAGAATCAGTGAGGCTCAGCTAATGACTGATTCAATTTAAGCTCCATGGGTACTTGCTGGGATTGGATTTTTAACTTCAGTGATCAGTGACTACCTAGCTACCATCTGGCTAGGCACCACGGAGATACTGTGGGGCATTAAAGGGTGTAGGTAAGACACAGTCCTCAGAAATCTTAGACTCTAGATAGGAAAAGAAAACACACATGAAAGAATCCACACAGAAAATGTAGAGGGCCACTAGTTAGGTATCTGTACTAATTTAGAACAATCTGATGGGAGGAAAGCTACTCTGATTTCTAGATAGGGCCGTGGAAAAAAAGTCCCTTCCAACTGAGCCATTCTGTGCTTCTACCTGGATTTAAGTTACTAAGAGGGACCCAGGCCCTGTTCAAATTCACACCATATTCTGAAGGACTGGAATCAATAAATGAGATGACAAGAATGCCAAGGCTCTTGGCACTGAGAAGATACAAAGTGTAAATGGTGGAAGGAGAGTTTATGTGTAATGCTTCTTGGAGGAAGAGAACAGAGTTTCTTAGCAATGAAAAAAAAAAAGCCTTTTTGTCTTAGTTCCCCATAAAATAACTGTTACTACAGACATGCATCCGCACTCCTCTACAATATTTAAATTTAACAAATATATATACAGAGCCTACAATATGCAAGGTGAGCTGGGTGTTGGGGCAGAAAGACAAAAACCAAACATGCTCTGCTTTCAAAGGGCTTCCTTTCCACCAGGTAGGTCCAGGGTAGGTGCCAAGGTGGCATAGTCCACTAGAGCAGGGCTGGTTTCTGCTGCTCTGCTACCTAGATGATTTACCAGGACACCAATGGTTGGCAGCCATGTTTTCATCTAACACTGGGTTCTTGAAGAAACAATGTTAGTTAGGTGTACTATGCCTAAGTAGGAGTATATTTCTAAGATTATTTTATGCAATTAAAACTTTTAGAAAGGGTTGAAAGTGGTCTTTGGCCTTTAGGAAGCTATCTGCCACAATTTTTGCACACCATATTAGCTTTGGGAAGATTATTTTTCCAGAAGGTCTTTTAATAAAAGGGCCCTTTGAAATTCTCCTTCTAGTTTTCTTTTTTTTTTTTTTAAACGCTTACCTTCCATCTTAAAAATTAATACTGTGTATTGGTTCTAAGGCGAAAGAGTGGTAAGGGCTAGGCAATGGGGATCAAGTGACTTGCCCAGGGTCACACATCTAGGAAGTGTCTGAGGTCAGATTTAACCCAGGCCTGGCTCTCAATCTACTGAGCCACCCAGCTGCACCCTCCCTCTAGTTTTAACTGGAGGCAGCTAGTGCTAGAAGGGCACCTCAAACCTAGAATCAATGCCACCCTTGCCATCACTGGGGTTGGCTCAATATGTTTCCTGGTCCTTGGCACCCAAGCAAGGCTGCCCACTGGGCTGGGGTCTGTCATAAGTCTATGTTTTTCTCACCTGTTCTGCTCCCACCATGCTAATTGGCTTGCACTTGAATAGATGGTTGATAAACTTGGGAATGAAGGAGCTGCGAAAAGAAGTCAACAAATCAGAAACTGTCTCAGTTTAGAGGAGACTGGCCCAAACATCTTTAAAACCCTCATTCCTCAGACCTCCAGATAGAGACGCAAATAGATCAGCAGAACAAGAATCATACACACCAACTGTTATTTCATAAAAAGAGAAAAAAAAAAACGGAAAATGGGGGAACTCAAGGTAGAACAAACATGGTTTTTGTTTATCGTCTGTTGAAACTCTCAGTTTTACTTCATGAAATGCTTTGTAGGTTTGGTTGATGACTTAGAGAGGCAACCTGGTGCCAAGTGTCAGGTCAGTAAGATCTGGGTTCAAATCCCACCTCTGACACCTGATATGGCCTAGGTCAAGTGACTTCACCTCTCAAGCCTCAAGCAATTCTCTAGTATTTGACCACTAAAATACCCACACTACTAAAACCCCAAGTCCTTTGCTTATATTTGATTATATGTAGTTGGGTTTTTTCTCTTTAAAATATTTTTATTCCAAAATTTGCAAAACCAAACAAAAACAAGCATTTCCATATTCAAAGAAAGAGATCAGAATATACAAATAAAATCACAAATCTCTTATAATTCCCTCCCGCCACCCTTCTCACATCACAAAGATATAACATTTATATAAATTAAGTCTTTCATATTTCACCTTTCAGTTCACTTCCTGGAGGTAATACTCACAGTTTATTCTTCTAGCATTAATTCTGTGGCTGTATAATGTTCCCCAGGTTCTACTCATTTCATTGTTCATTATCTCACATGGTTCTTTCCAAATTTTTTAAAAAACCAGTCTGGTTGATTGTTTCTTTTGGTGTAGAAGTATTCCATCACAATCATATGCCACAATTTGTTTAGTCATTCTCCAACTGATGGGCATCCCACCAATTTCCAATTTGTTGCCACCAAAAAAAGAGCCGCTATAAATATTTTGGAACATATCGATTATTTCCCTTTCCCTGACCTCCTTGGGAAACAGACCCAGCAATGATATTGATGGGTTGTAAGAGTATAATTCACTAGGCATAATTCCAAATTGCTCTCCAAAATGGTTGGATCAGCTCATAGCTCCACCAACAATGTATTAATGTCCCCATTTTTCCACATCCCCTTCAACATGTCACTTTGCCCTTTTGTCATTTTAGCCAGTCTGAAGGATGTGAGCTAATATCTTAGAGCTATTTTGGTTTTCATTTCTCTAATCAGTAGTGATTTAGAGCATTTTTTTTCATATTACATTTGGCTTTGATTTCTTCATCTGAAAATTGTCTATTCTTATCTTTTGCCCATTTTAGGCAACTGAGACAAACCTCTTAGTCTTATAAATTTGACAAAGTTCTCTATATATTTTAAATATGTCAGAGAGGCTGTCTATAAAGCCCCCCGCCCCTTGCAATTTTCCGTTTTCCTTCTAATTCTGGCAGTATTTATTTGTACAAAAACTTTTCAATACTCAAAATGATCTATTTTGCATTTCACAATGCTCTCCATCTTTTGTTGACTCATAACTTCCTCTCCTATCCATAAATCTGATAGGCAGTATGTTCTCTGTTCCAGTTTACTTAGGATACCTTCTTTTATGTTTAGATCATGTATCTATTTTGATTTTATCTTAGTGAATGGTGTAAGATATTGGTCTATGCCTAGTGTCTGCCAAACTGGTTTCCAGTTTTGACCAAATTGATTTCTTATCCCCCAAATCTGAATCTATGACTTTGCCAAATATAAAACTATTACAATCTTTTACTAGTGTTTGTTATATGTCTGTTTTGTTCTATTGATCTACCTTTCTATTTCTTAGATAGCACCAAATGGTTTTGGCAATTGCTACTTTATAATACAATTTAAAATCTGATATTGCTAGACCTCTTTTCTTTATTCTTTTAATTAATTCCTTTGATATTCTTGATATTTTATTCTTCTAAATAATTTTTTAATTTTTTTCTAACTGAATAAAATAATTTTTTGGTAATTTAATTGAGGTGGCATTGAATAAGTTGATTAGTTTAGGTAGGATTTTCATTTTAATTATACTGGTTCTGCTCATCCACGAACAATTAATATTTCTCCAATTATTCAGATCTGACTTTGTTTTGTTTTGAAGGTTTGCCTTACTTTATTATAAAGATATTTTATTTTACCAATTACATGTAATAATAAATTTCCACTTAAGTTTTCTGAAGTTATATGATGCAAATTGTCTTCCTCTCTCCCTTCCCTCCTCTCTACCAGAACTGGCAAGCAATTCAACCTGGGTTGATAATACATATGTATTATAGGATCTCACTTTGTGTAAAAAGTGTTTTATAATTATGTTCACGGAGTTCCTAGGTTTGTTTTGGCAAGTATACTCCAAGGTATTTTATGTTATCTGTGGTTATTTTAAATGGAGTATTCCTTCTATCTCTTTATAGGACTTTGTCAGTAATACATAAAAATGCTGATGATTTATATGGATTTATTTTATATACTACTACTTTGCTAAAATTATTGATAGTTTCAACTAACTTTTTAGTTGAATTCCTAGGATTTTCCACATCCACCATCATGTCATCATCATATAGAGATTCTTTGTCCATTCTGATTCCTTCAATTTTTTTTTCTTCTCTTATTGCTATTGCTAACATTTCTAACACCATTTTAAATAATACTGATGATAACGGACAACTTTGTTTCACTCCAGTCTTTTTGGGAAGGCTTCTGGCTTCTCCCCATTACATATAATACTTGCTGATGGTTTTAAGTAGACATTTTGTATAATTTTAAGAAAAAGCCTATATATAGAGATATGTAGATATATTTATGTTTTCCCACAATTTAAATAAGGAGTGTTGTATTTTGTCGAAGATTTTTTCTGTATCTACTGATATAATCATATGGTTTTTATTACTTTTGTTACTGATATTACCAATTATGTTGATAGTTTTCCTTATATTAAACCATCTCTACACTCCTGATATAAATTCTGTTTGATCATAGTCTTTGTGACATATTGTTGTAATCTCCTAGCTAGTATTTTGTTTGAGATTGGTCTGTAATTTTCTTTCTCTGTTTTTCTTCTTCCTTGTATAGGTATCAGTACCGTATTCGTTTCATAAAAGGAGTTTGATAAAAATCCTACTTTACCTGTTATTTCAAATAATTTGTTTAATACTGGAATTAGTTGATCATTAAATGCTTGGTACAATTCACTTATAAATCCACCAGGTGGAATTGTGTGTCAGCTAAGGGGGGGTTAGGGAAGTTTGGGGAAAGGGAAAGAACATGAAATATGTAACTATGGGAAAATATTCAAAATAAAAATTAAAAAAAAATGCACCTGGTACTGATGCTTTTTTTCATAGGAAAGCCATTTATGGCTTGTTCAATTTTTCCACCCCCTAAAATAGGTTTATTGAGGTATTCTATTTTTTTGTTCTGAAAGGCTAGGTAGTTAATTTTTTTTAAGTATTCTATTTCTCTTTCATTGTTAAGTTTGTTTTCATATAACTGAACAAAACAACTCCTAGTATTTGCTTTAATTTCATCTTCCTTGGTGATATATTCACCTTTTTCATCTTTAATGCTAGTGATACGATTTTCTTTTCTCTCTCCTTTTTATTAGATTAACGAACTGTTTATCAATTTTGTTGATTTTTTAATAAAACCAACTACTAGATTTATTTATTAATTTGATAGTTTTCTTACATTTAATTTAATTGATCTTTAATATTTTTTAGGATTCCTAATTTGATGTTTAGTTGTAGATTTTTAATTTTGTTCCTTTCCTAGTTTTTTAAATTTTATTTTCCAATTACATGTAATAACAAATTTCCACATAATTTTTCTGAAGTTATATGATCCAAATTATCTCCTTCCCTCCTCCTGGAGTTGGCAAGCAATTCAATCTGGATTATACATGTATTATCATGCAAAACATATTTTCTAGTTTTTTAAACTGCATTCCCAATTTATTGATTTTTTTCTTCTAGTTTATTAATATAAACATTTAGATATAAACTTTTCTTTAATTATTGTTTTTGCTGTATTCCAAAGGTTTCAATATGCTGTCTCATTATTGTCATTCTCTTTAATGAAATTAATTATTGTTTAAATCATCTGTTCTTTAATCCATACTTATTCTTAAAGATTAACTTATTTAGTCTCCAATTAGTTTTTACTTTTTGTTTCCATGGTCCCTTATTATATACAATTTTTATTGCATCATAGTTTGAGAAGACTGCACTTAACATTTCTGCTTTTCAACATCTAAACATATTTTTGTGCTCTAATACAGTCAGTTTTGGTGAATGTGCCATGTACTGCTGAGTAGAAAGCATTCTCTTTTCTGTTCCCATTCAATTCTTTCCAGATAACTGTCATATTTAACTTAACTAATCTAAGATTCTATTCACTTCTTTTACTTCTCTCTCTCTCTCTTTTTTTTTAATCCTCACCTTCTGTTTTAGAATCAATGCTGTGTATTGGTTCTAAGGCAGAAGAGTGGTAAGGGGTAGGCAATGGGGATCAAGTGACTTGCCCAGAGTCATACAGTTAGGAAGTGTCTGAGGCCAGATTTGAACCCAGAACCTGGGTTCTATCTCTGGGGTTGGCTCTCAGTCCACTCAACCACCCACTTGCCCCCCTCCCTTATTTTTTTAGTTTAGATTTACTTAGTTCTGAGATAGGGAGATTAAAGTCCCCTGCCTCCCCCATTATTATTTTGTTATCTATTTCTGTATGCAACTCATTTAATTTTTCCTTTAAAAATATGGATGCTCCAAAGCAAGGCTGATGGACTTATGAGAAAGAAAACTAGTCACATTCAAAGGAAGAACTGTGGGATGAGAAACACAGAAGAAAAACAACTGCTTGAACACATGGGCTGATGGGGATATTATTGGGTATGTAGACACTAAACAATAACTCTAGTCCGACTATCAATAATATGGAATTAAGTCTTGATCAATGATACATGTAAAACCCAGTGGAATTGTGCGTTGGCTAAGGGGGGGTTAGGGGGGAGAGGGGGAGAGGGAAAGAACACGAAATATGTAACTATGGGAAAGTTTTAAAGTTAAAAATTTAAAAAAATAAAATAAAAATTTGGATGCTACAACATTTGGTGCATATAGATTTAAAATTGGTAATGCTTCATTATCTTTGGAACCTTTTAATACAATATAGTTTCCCTATTTATCTCTTTTGATTATGTCTACTTTAGTTTTAAATTTGTCAGAAATCATGATTGCTACCCCTGCTTTCTTTGTATCACCTGAATTCTGTTCCAGCTCTTTATTTTTACTCTCATTTTTAAGTGTGTTTCTTTAAAACTACATATTGTCAGGTTTTGGTTTTTAATCCATTCTATGTGTTTTCATTTTATGTGTGAATTCATTTCATTCACATTCACTGTCATAATTACTAGCTGTGTGTTTCCCTTATATTTTTTTTCTGGTTTATCCTTTTTCTTCTTTGTTCTATTTTTCCTCAGATGTCCAATTTCTTCTGTCTGTTATCTCTTCAATTTGCACCCCTTCTTAGAAATCTTCCCGTATCCTCTCCCTTTGCTCTTATTTTCAAACTGGTCCACTTTTCTGAGGGACCCTCCTTTGTCTTTTCCCTCATATCTTTTAGTTCCTATTATTCTATCCACTTTTCCAAAGGTCCCTTAACTTATCCCCTCATCTTACCCCTCTATTTCTTGATATATACACCCTTCTCAATATCTCTCCTTTTTCTTACCCTCTTGCCCTCCTTTCTTTTAATATACAATTCCTTCTCATAGTCCTTCAGTCCTTTAAGGGGCTTTTCTTTGCTAGTCTCTCCCTTATCCCCTCCTCTTTCCCTCCAGTTTCTCTGAACATTAAGAAGATTTTTACTCTTCTAACTTGTATACTCTTCTTTCTTTATCCCAGATCTGAGAGTAGAGTTCTAATACTACCAGCCTTCCACCCCCTCCTCCCTTTCTCCATGGCAATTCCTCTACTCATTTCTCTTCCATATAAAATAGCCATTCAACTCTACCTCTCCTGATCTACTTCCACTACCATTCTGGCTCATTCCATTGCATTTACCTTGACCTCAAGTTTTCCATCCATTCATGACCTTTCAAAATGCCCAGGCAATGATGCCATTTCCAGGGACCCTACACAACATCTTCCCACATAAGAATCATACATTTGACCTTTTGGGTTATTTATGATTAATCTTTCATAAATTTCATTTGTATGTTTCTTATAGATCAAATTTTCTGTTGAGTTCTAGGTTTTCCAAGAACTAGAACTGGTTGAAACTCCTTTAATTTGTGAAATATTCCTTTTTTACCTTGTAAAATTATGCTCAGTTTTGATGGCTGTGTTATTCTCGATTGTAAGCCAAGTTCTTCTGCTTTATAAAATGCTGTGTTCCATGTCCTGAATTCTTTTATTATTGTGACTCTAAGTCTTGTGTTATTCTAGCTGTAGCTCTACAGTATTTAAATTGTTTTTTTCTTGTTGCTTGTAGTATATTTCCTTGACTTGGGAGCTATGGAACTTACCAATTATGTTCCCCTGCATTTTCATCTTTGGGTCTCTTAGACGTGGTGACTGGGGGATTCCTTCAATTGCTCTTTTATCTTCAGATTTTAGAATTTCAGGGCAGTTTTCCTTGATGACTTCTTGGAGTATGGTATCTAAACCTTTTTTTTTATCATAACTTTCTAGGAGTTCAACTATTCTTATACTTTGTCTCTTTGAGTTATTTTCCAAGTCAGTTGCTTTTGTGACAAGATGCTTCATATTCTCTTCTATTATTTCATTTTTAAAATTTTGCTTTATTATTTCTTGTTGTCCTAAGAAATCATTAGGTTCCTCTTGTCCAATTTTAGTTCTTAATAGATTATTTTCTTCTGTGAGTTTCTAGATCTCTTTTTCCATTTGGGTTATATTTCATACTTTTCTTGATTTTCTTGCATTGCTCTTATTTTTTTCCTAGCTTTTCCTCAATCCCTCTCATTTAGTTTCTGAGGTCTTTTAAAAGTTTTTCAACAGCTCTTTTTGAGCTTGGGGCCATTTATTGTATTTCTTTGCTGTTTTTTTTTTTTTTAATTTTAAACCCTTAACTTCTGTGTATTGACTTATAGGTGGAAGATTGGCAAGGGTAGGAAATGGGGATCAAGTGACTTGCCCAGGGTCACACAGCTGGGAAGTGTCTGAGGCCAGATTTGAACCTAGGACCTCCTGTCTCTAGGCCTGGCTCTCAATCCACTGAGCTACCCAGCTGCCCCTTCTTTGCTGTTTTTTAAGTAGAAGTTTTTAATTCATTGTCCTCTGAGTTTGAACTGCAGTGTTTTCTGTCTCCATAGCTATCTACAGTTGGGTTCTTTCTCCTTTGGTTGTTGTTTTTGTTTGTTTGTTTTTAAATTTTAGCAGCCAGGCCAGTAGACTTTATTGGCTTTTTGCTGGACTCCCAGGGTTCCCTGTGGTGCTGGTGCTGGGGTATGTTACCTCAGGTTTCAAGATTTTTTAATCTTTGTTTTATCTTGGGCTCTATTTAATTATTCCAGTTTTTATAGTTTAGGGTCAGATGTAATCCCTGGGTCCCCCATTCAAGCCCCAGTCCATGATTGATATCAGGTGCTCTAACCAGAGCCCATGGGTAGTTCTGCCACTGCAAATGCAAGTAGAAAGATCACCTTGCCTCAAATGGCAGCAACCAGGGAACTCACTCTCCTGGGAGTGATCACAGCTGACAGGGCCCCTGTCTCTCAGAAAGCACATTCATTGGTCTGCACTCTTTCCTCATATCTCTTCTCCTTCTGCTGAAGTCCAAGATAGAATAGGCATCCAGTCTGAATTCCTCATGCCTCTAAAGTCCCTCACCAGTCAGCAGTGAGGCTTGCAGTCCTGCCCTTAAGGTCTGGCTCCTGTTGACTCTGTGTTATCCACTCCCTCAATCCCTATGGGTCAGTGGGGTCTCCGAAGCTGAGGAGGGGACCACAGACAAAGGTGCTCTCAGTGTCCTCCACTTGCTGATTCCAGTGATTCCTCCCTAGATTTGAACTCTAGGGCTCAACAAACAGGGCCAGGTTGCCAGTCCTATCCTCAGGGGCTGTCTTGTTGATTTTACTGCTCCTGCCCCACTAGGGCCTGTGGAGGTAGGACTACTGGCCAAGGAAGTCAGAAACCTTCCTCTCTAGCTGTTTCTAATTGTTCAAGTTCACTCTTGTCTGTTTTTGCTGCTTTTAGAATTGATTCTGTGGAGTTAATTTTCATTGTTTGGAGGAAGAGGGGGGTGTCTGGTGAGGAAGATTCATGCCCTATGCTACCACCTTCCCACAATGCATCTCTCCAGGGTTTTTTATTATGTTTTGGTTGGTTATCAAGTTTATATTTAAAAATTTAACTCAATTAAATATGTATTAAGGATATATTCTGTTAGGCATCATGCTACGTGCCTTGCCCTCAAAGGGCTTACATTCTCTCAGGACAAGATATAAACAAGTAAAAAATGCGAAGTGTATAACAAAAGAATTTCCATAGGGAGAAAGATCTAACAAATTGGAGAAGTATCCAGGAGAGTCCACCAGCATAGTGGATTAAGCTCTGCCTATAAAGGAAGCCATTCTAGGTCTCAAATGCAGAAATGCCAAAGGAAATGCTGAGAGTAATTATCAGAATGGTGAAGGGTCTAAAAGGAATAATATCAGGTAGAAGCTAGAAGGGACTTGAGTTCTAAAGTTTGATCAAGCTGAGTACAGTGAGCCTTACTTCAAATATTCAAAGGTGTCCCTTCCAGTTTCTCCAGGCTTTGGTAGCAGTTAGCAAAGTACATCTGATGGAGGAGTGGGAGGAAGAAGGGAGTGTGGCAAAGAGAGTAGAAGCACTAGCCATTGCAGTTAAAATTCTAATTGAGACTTATTACCTTGAATCATCTTGGGTAAGTCAATTAACCTCAAAAAATCTGAGTTTCCTCTTCTGTAAAATAAGGGGCTAGACTACAGAGCTTCTTCCATATTGAGTCCTAGGGTTCTATGATTGCTGGAGCAGAACAGAATAGAAACAAGAAAAGAGAAGATCCAGGAGTGAAGTCTTAGGGAAAAAACAACCTCTACCCTTCTGGACTGAAAGTGGAGGAGTGAGAGAAGAAAAGGGGTGAGGTAAGTAACAATGTCCTTCAAAAGAAAGAGAGGAGCCAACTAAGGAGCCTCTGGTCATCTAAAGGCAGGTCCCATTTCATGACAGGTACTCATCTAGGCTTTGCAAGGGGCAGATCACCACATCTTTCTAAATTATCATTAAGTTCAAAAGCTCATTCCTGGTTCACTTTAGCTAAGACCTTCCTGCCATTAAGTTTAAAGGGCCGTAGCACCCCTGGGACATTAAGGCTTAGTACTGGGACCAGCTGAGAAAATGGCTTTCTTCATTCTCTTTCTATTTGCTAGAGTAAGCAAGCTCCTGTGTGATCCTTGTAGGAAGTTTTAAGCATAATAAATTTTCACAGAGACAGAATTTCTAACAGTGATTATGGGGAGCGTCAGGATATGATTATCAGGCGGTGCTCTTAATGCAAACTAATGAGTACCCAGAGAGAGAAAAGGGAATGTTGGCTCATAGTTCATTTGCCACAGTGCAAACATTAACGTCCCACTAGAGATCCCGCCACGTCCTTTTTCCAACAAACTAGAACTGAGGTTGA
Source organism: Gracilinanus agilis (assembly GCF_016433145.1). Taxonomy (NCBI): domain Eukaryota; kingdom Metazoa; phylum Chordata; class Mammalia; order Didelphimorphia; family Didelphidae; genus Gracilinanus; species Gracilinanus agilis. The sequence goes on along the minus strand of NC_058133.1, from coordinate 489,492,865 downwards.
CTGTAAAACCCAGCCCATACTTATTATTCCTTAACAATTTCTAGTGAGAAAAGCAGAGGAAAAAATAATGCCAGAACCATAATTGAATAAAAATTAGGAGAGATTTTTGGGAAAGAACTCTGCCGGTGAGATGAGTGCCTCCTCCTTGGGGAGCCTATGGGATCATAGCATGACCATGGCAGTGGTAATCAGACCTGGCTGACCCTTTTGGAGCCTTTCCCTGGCTTCTCTGATATAGCATTCAAAAGCTTTGATGCTATTTGGCTCCTTAAAGCTACCTGCCTCTCTCTAACAGAAGCTCATGACCTCCTTTGTGTCATGGATTCTTCTGGCAGTCTGGTGATACTTGTGGCCCAGACCCTTCTTCAAAGAATGTTTATTTGCCTTTCTCTTCACTGAAGGAAATGCTCCATTTCAGTTGGAGGGTAGGGAAATAAAGATGTCATCTTTCTTCCCATCTTCTGAGTTCACAAAGCTCTGCCTGGACCCACTGGGGGGAAGCCCAGGTTAAGAAGGCCTGTTTTATGTACTGGAACTGGCATATTCTCAGGGGAAGCCAGAAGCCTGGAAGATTGGGCTGGAGTCAGGCAGCAGCCGCCTATTACTTGAAGGGGCCAACATTCCTATGTTAAAACTCATGCTTGGAGAAAGCTATGCATGAATTCCTGGAGACCAAAGGGGCCTATCCATGGTTGCTCTCCCTGGGCTTGCCCTGTTGTGGCAACCTTCCTCCCCTATGTAAGTGGTAGACATGTCACTGCCTATTTGTGTTGGATTCTGTCTCATCTGCTCTAGATGGGCATTTCTATCAGACATGAAAAATGTCTCAGGATTTCAGGGCCACAGATCTTGAGCTGGACGGGACCTCATAGACTACCTCATTTTACAAGGGAAGAAACTGAAGCCCTCACCTGACCAGTTGGTCCAATTCCTTCATTTTAAAGGTGAGGAAACTGAGGTCCAGGGAGGTAAAGGGACTTACCTAGTCACCCAGGCAAGAAACACTAGAGGTAAGATTTGTTTTTGCCTTTCTCTGTATGCACAGCTCTTAGCATGGTGCCTAGCACATCCTAAGTGCTTAATAAATACTGGCTGAATGATTGCCTGAGCCAACATCCTATGATGGCAGTATCAAGGCACTTCCATTGGCCACACTGTCTTTGAAACAAGGTTGCATTCAGTCTATTGATGATATCTTTAATAGCCCCAAATATACAGGGGTGACCTAGCAGGAAACAGGCACAAAAAACCCAATACAGAAGAAAAGTTTCTTAACCTTGCTTGGGTATCCTGGATGCTTTTGGCCACAGCTTGACGAAGCCTATGAACTCCTCATGATTCTGTTTTTAAATGTAGAAAGCAAAAGATATAGAACAATAAAGGAAACCAAACCAACAAGTAAAAAGATGCTATTTTTTCCTAATTCAAGTTGACAAATTCCTTGAAATCTATACACAGATTGGTTTTTATTATGCTAAGAACAACATCTATGGTTCCTGTTATTGAAAAATTTTTGTTATAATTGAAGAGTCAAAATAACCTCAAAATATAACTGAAGAAAGCTCTTTACCATCCATCCTTATCATGACACTGGTGTGGTAGATTCAAAAGCTCAGATAATAACAACTAGCACTTACAGGTTTATAAGGTACTTTATAAATATTATCTCCATTGAGTCTCACAATCTGGGAAGGCAAGTGATGTTGAGAAAACAAAGACACAGGGAGGCTAAGTGCCTTGCCTAAGGGCATACAGCTACATATGTTTTCAAATTTGAACTCAAATATTCCTGATAAAAGAGCTAGAACTCTCATCTACTGTGCTATCTAGTTGCTGCTGATTCCTAAATCATTTATTTCCATTTGGCTAAAAGGCCATATTGATCCTAATGATGCTCTTTTCAGACTAATGCTGATGTCACTTTGCCTTTCTGGAGCATGCCTGGCTGAGTGTTGGGAAGAACTGGACAAGAGAATACTACAGGGCAACTCTGGCTAACAAGAAGCCCCAGTGGTGATCCATGGTGGGGTGAAGAGTCATAATCACACAAGGCAAAGTCTATGCTACTTTTTTTAGAGAATGAATTTCTTCCATGACCTTTTGGACCTCTTTTTCCATTTGGTCCATTCTACTTTTCATAGAACTCTTTTGTGCCTCTTTTTCTAGTTGACCAATTTTGCTTTTTAAGCTATTTTCTTTTAATATTACTTTCATTTCTATTTCTCATTTTTCTTCCACCTCTCTTATTTGATTTTTGAATTCCTTGTTGAGTTCTTCTAGCATCTGAGACCAATTCCCACTTTTCTTTGAAGCTTTGCATGTGGTTGCTTGGATCTTACCATCCCCTATTGACTCTGCTGTGCCTTGCTCTTTGTTGCCATAAAAATTTTCTACGGTTAAGTGTTTCTTTTGCTGTTTGCTCTTTTCCTAGCCCCTTTTTTGCCAGTGGACTGGGATTTCTGAAATCTGATGATTCTGGCTTCTTGCTGATAGCTTGCAGGATTCACATTGAGAGCTATTTTGCCCTGGGGCTAGACTCACTGCAGCATAAGCTTGAAAGGGCCAAGTTTTATGGACTTTGGGGCCTCACTGTGAGCTGGTGCCAGGGCTTGGGACTTCAAGTGGTGGGAGTGGGGTGTGAGGTGCTTTGTTGTTAGTGTAGGTAGGGTCCAGGGATCCCAAATTTGGCTTATGCCTAGGCTTGGAACTTGATGCAATAGGTGGGGAATGATTGGTCCACACTCTTCTGTTTGTAGTTTTACTTCTGGTTCCCTCTTATCCTGTGAAAATCGACTCTCTGTTTACCTTTCAAGTTGTTTTCCAAAGGAGAGCCCCCTTCTCCCTCTTGTTGTTGGTTTTTGATTCCTGTAGTCTTGAGGCACTTTTTAAAGATAAGTTGGGAAGGATTTTGTTAAAGAGCTTTTGCTGTTACTAAGCCACTATCTTGGCTCTGCTCCCTCTACACTACTTTTTTTTAAAGAAAAGGTTAAATGGTAAAAAGAAAAATCCCTGACTTACTTTGCAAATTTGATGCAGAACTGAGTGAAGTACTTGCGTGTGGAGGCCAGGTTGTCCCGGATGATGGGGACATTCTGCTTTATGTGGAGAATCACAGAGGTGACATATGGACTCTGGTCACCAACATGTTCAACATTCTGCCACTGCATCTGGAGAAGGGAGAGTAGAAGAAAAGTTATGAGTTCTTGAGTCAGACAGAAGGCAGGGGGTTGTGCTGTTAGAGATGGTGCAGATGGAGTATGGGGGAACAGAAGTAATCTTAAACTCTTAGAAATTTTACCTGGTAGCTAAAGGAATCCACCTAGTCTACTGGGGGTCAGGTAGGGAGTGGATTATCAAAGTCTGACAAAAAGCACGTGTTCTTAGCCCAGACACTCATGCGCAAAGTCATGCCTTCTCTCATCTTTTGTTCTTGGAAGAGTATCTTCAAATCCAATAAAACTCCATCCACTTAGGATCCATTGTGATGAATAGGACCCTGTCTATGCCACTACATATACTTTGGGTATATTCTCTTCTAGTCTAACTAAGGACCACTGGCAGATGCTGTACATGGCATGCTTTGGGTCATCCAAAAACACCTTGATGTACGCCTCAGAGGAGACCAACCAACCATAACATATACCTAGCACAATTTTCCTCCCAATATGATAATTAGCCTTTCCAACCTTCTGTGATCAAAGCCAAGACTTATTCCAGAAGAAAAAAAAACCAGAGGAGTTGTTATTATTGCTGAAGAACTAAACCATCAATGGTCAGCTATCAATTATCTGTGATGTTTGACAGAACTCATGATGCAAATAATCCAAAGCAATAGATAATTGAAAAATATGGCTGTCTTTGCTCTAGTGGATATGAAAATAATCTGTAACCCTTATGGTTGGGCAATAGGGAGATGGAAGCCTGGTGCCTTGCTAGGAGGCAGGGAAAAGACAACTCAGGATCAAAATCTGAAGGAAAGTTGCATGCAGATTCCTGAGAGATGACCACATTGTAATGGATTAACCACAAGATCCTAATCATACATCAAGGTCCAACTCAACCAATAACTCCAGCCAATCTATTAATAAGTATTTATTGTACTGTATTATAGCTAACTATGTACCAGGTGCTGTATTAAGTGCTGAGGACAGAAAAAGAGCAAAGGACAATGCCTGCTCTCAAGGAGTTTACAATTTAATGAGGTTATAACATGGAAACAAATCTATACAAAGCAAGCTTTTCAGGAAAAACAGCATAGTCAGTAAGGACGGCAGGGCAGACGAGGACATCAGAAACCGAATCAACAAAGCCAGACAGGCATTTAACACCCTGCGGTCTGTCTGGACCTCCAGAGCACCGTCCCTCGTCACTAAGCTCCGAATCTTCAATACCAACGTAAAGGCCGTCCTCCTATATGGATCAGAAAGCTGGAGAGTGACGAGCGCTAACACCAATAAACTCCAGGTCTTTGTTAATAGATGTCTACGTCACATCTTGAACATCAGATGGCCTGAAAAGATCTCCAATGCTAGTCTCTGGGAAAGAACAATCCAGTATCCCATTAGTCAGGACATAAAGAAACGTAAGAGGAGATGGATAGGATATACACTACAAAAACCGGAAGACAACGTAGCCAGACAAGCACTGAGCTGGAACCCTTCAGGGAGGAGGAAAGTTGGAAGACCAAAACAGACCTGGCGAAGATCTGCCGAAAATGAAACAAAAACAGTCGGAATGACATGGGCCCAGCTGGGGGAAGTTGCCCAGAACAGAGTCCGATGGCGTGAGATGGTAGCGGCCCTATGCTCCTAAGGAGTCAACAGGAATAATAATAATAATAATAAATAATAATAACCAAGAGGGAAGTTATTAGAATTAAGAAAGTGTAGGTAAGACTCCCAGAAAAAGATGGGATTTTAGTTGTGACTTCAAGGAAACTAGGGAGGTCACAGTCAGAGCAGTGAAGGGAAAATGTTCCAGATATGGGAAATAGCCAAAGAAAACATCCAAAGCCAAAGGAGTGTCTTGTTCATTGAAGAGCCACATGGCCAGGGTGACTGATTTGAAAGGTAAGTGTTGGAAGTAAGGTGTAGGAAGATTGGAAAGGTAAGAGGGGTCAGGATAGGAAAGGCTATGAACATCAAATAGCATTTTGCATTTGATCCTGGAGGTTTTGATAGAGAGCCACTGGAGTTTATCAAGTAGGGAGATACCTTGATGGCACCTAAGCTTTAGGAAAATCACTATTGCAGTGATGGCGAACCTTTTAGAGACAAAGTGCTTCCCCCCCCCCCAAGTACCATGCCCACCCCCTCTTCACAGACTGCATGATGGGCCCCTCTGCACGCTAGGTGAGTCCTGCCCCAACCTCTCTTACCCCACACAGAGGAAAGAGAAAGCGCTCCCATTGGGCTGCTGGACAGAGGGATAGATGAAGTTGCGTGTAGAAAGGGGGAGGAGGAGTGCCATGAGGGCTCTGCTCCTCTTCAACTCTGCCACCTGAGAGCCGCCCACCTTAACCACTGTGCGCTCCCATTGGGCTGCTGGGGAGAGGTGCTGGGAATGTGAAAAAATGTCCTCAGGCACAATGGAGAGGGGGAAGGAAACAGCTCTGTCCAAATCCCTCTGCCTTTGTAATAATGAACTCTGGGATGGGAGTGGGAGTAGCCAAGTGCCCACAGAGAGCTCTCTGTGTGCCATCTTTGGCACCTGTGCCTTAGGTTCACCATCACTGCTCTAGTGCCTCAATGGAGATTGGAATGGAGTGGAGAGAGACTTGAGAAAGGCAGACTCACTAGTGGGCTAGTGCAACAATCCAGGTATGAAGTGATATGGGTCTGCACTGCAATGGAAGCAGAGTCAAAGGAGAGAAGGGGGCAGAGAGAGATATGGAAGAGTCCAGGATGACTCCTACATTGTGGGTCTGAGGAACTGGAATAAGGATTGGGGGGGGAGGGGAGAATGGGAATAATGTGTTCCATTTTCGATAAGTTGAGTTTAAGATGTCTACTGGACATCCAGTTCAAGATGTTGGAAAGCCAGTTGGAGAAGTGAAACTGGAGGTCAGCAGAGAGATTCAGCAAGATAGACAGGTCTAAGAATCATTAGCGTAGAGATGGTTATTAAATCCCTGGGAGCTGACAAGTTCAACAAGGGAGGGGAAAAGAGAAGAGGACCCAGGATAAAACATTGAGGTATATATCATGGTTAAAGGATGTGACAGGGAGTGGTCAGATAAGGTAGACAGGAACTAGGAGAGAATGATATCCAAAACATCTCAAGAGAAAAAAGTACCAAGAAGGAGAAAGCTGGGAAAGCTTGATGGCTCAGTGGCAGCAGGAAGATGGCGGCAGCTGTCTGGGCAGTGCAGGCTGCTGTAGCAATCATTCAACCCCTTAATATTTTCACTTCAACAACCTTCCAAAACCGTTCCAACATTTTGTGTCTCGTTTCCACACTATCAGGATGACATTTCAGCCAAATTCAGCACCACTTATTTCTCCTGCTGCCAGACTAGTCCCACCTGTTAGAAGTCTGACATGTGGGCATCCTTCAACAATCCTTACTAGTGTTAAGTCCTTTGCTTCCAAATGTCCCATGACCTCAAGTCGGAACCTTAACATTCTGGAGCTTGAGAAAAGGAAAATGGAAATCAGTGAAAGCCATCCTCTAGGTTTCTCTAACACCACTACAGTTTTTAAGTGAAGAAAAAGGCTAGTTATAAGAAGAGGTTATAAAAAAAGAAGTCTGCATGGAAAAGATGCCAAGTGATCAGGTGTTCTACAAGAAAAAACAAAGCAAACACAAAACAAAAAAATTGATGTTTCTGAAGAGGTGGAACGAGTATGTCAATGACTCCTTCCCAAAATACCATGATTGCATGAACCTCAGAGTGTAGGCCCGACCCAGGACATTTGGTATAGGCTTGGCCAAATTCTCTCATTATGAGTGGATCTTTACATCCTCATACAAAGGTGAATAAGGCAAATGGTTTAAATAGCAACAATACAAAATACCAGGATAAATCGGACTTATTAACAACAAAAAAGCTTTAGGCCTGGAGATGGAAGGTCTGGGTTCAAGACTGGCCTCAGACATTTCCTAACTTTGTGACCCTGGGCAAATCACTTACACCCAATTGCCTAGCCCTTTCTGCTCTTCTGCCTTGGAACTAATACATAGTAGTGATTCTAAGATGGAAGGTAAGGGTTTAAAAAAAAAAAAAGAATCATTTATTCAACCAACTCCATCACTGAACACAGGAAAAAACCAAGGTCTAGAGGTTGAGTACTTTGGCTCTGGTCACCCAGCCACTTAGTGATGGACAGACAGACAAATATTCCAGACAGGCCCAGAGGGGCCTAGGCTGCTCCAGAGAACACTTGTCTAGGCTAGTGTCTATTTTGTGATTTAACAATTTAAAACTTCAAAGACATCATTTTATCAATGTGGAGATACACTCCTCTATGCCAATCTGAATCCCTCAATGCCTCAAGACAGGGCTTTTAATGAATGCCATGGGCTGAAAAACAATGAATTTTTATGCCCAACCCACTAGGGATCAGCCTCTCCAAACTTCTATGGGGTTGGTACCAAGGGGAAGGACACAAAGTCCATCCAGGCCTGGCCTGCCAGAGCCTGCCCTTGGGCAGGACCCAGAGACAGCTCTATCCTCTAACGAGGCCCTGGAGGAAAAACTGTAAGATATTGCTAATTCTTGCTTATGTGTAATGTTTTCCTCATTACTTTTTTATCTTATTACAGTGGCTTTTCCCTCAATCTGATTTTAGGGAACTGACTCCACCCAAATGATGAGAAAATCCTTTAGGTGATTCTAAGTGACCTCATTAGGGAGAGGCCAAAACCTTCATATACCCTTAATGTCTCCATGTAATTTCTTCTTTTCCTACCTCTACCCCCAACTTTATTTTATAAAATGAAGAAAAAAAATAAGACTATCTGGGGGATGGAGGGAGGTATGAGGCAAATTGTACTAAGGATATTTCCTAAGTGATTCTGGGATGTTTTCTTTGTAACCATCTATCAATTCACAACTAGTAACAATGTTTACTTCAGCAACAACACTCTGGTATACACTGGCAGCCTTTTATATGGGAGAATCGCCAATTTATAAGCACCTAATTAAAAGTGTAGTCTTTCCATTAAAGATGAGAGCACAAAATGGCTTGGTGAAATGGCCTGTCAGACAGGTAAGGATGAGATGAGTATGAGACAAAGTGGGGAAAAGAGATCCAAGTTTCAGGCTCCTTCCTCCTAATTTCCCCTTCTAATCACTTGATGTGAGGCAGTCTGGTGTGGCAGACAAAAAGACAAGTCTTGAAGACAGAAAAAAACTGTATTCAAGTCCTGCTTCTAACACATGTTGGCTGTATGACCTTAGGAAAATCACTTATATCTCTAAATGTACCAGACCTGTGTTGGTGAATCTATGGCACATGTGTCAGTGTGTCAGAGCATGCCAGATCAGGCTGCTCCCTTCCCCTGCTCCATGGGTGCCTGAGGACGTTCCTCACATGACCTGCCCCTCTGCCCAGCAGCTGAATGGGAGCACTTCTTTCCTCCCCTGTCTGGGGTAAGGTGGAGGGCTCGCATGTAGTGTGAGGGTTATAGTTTGGGCACTGAGTCTCTAAGATTCACCATCACTGCACTGCTACTGTGAACAAAAAGTTAGACATCACTGAAGAGGTGCTAACCTGAACTGAAAGAGGGAGTTTCTTCACCTGGAAGTTCCCTCTACCAATAAAATCTCAGATCTTAAATCCTATTCCAGTCCACTAAATAGTATACATATATGTAACAAATTATCCCCTACTACTACTTTTTTTTAACCCTTACTTTCTGTCTTTTTAACAACTCTTGGAGAAATAGTTGGAGAGGGGCAGCTAGGTGGCTCTGTGGATAGAGCCGGGCCTGCAAGGGGGAGAATCTGGGTTCCAATCTGACTTCAGGCACTTCCTAGCTATGTGATCCTGGGTAAGTCACTTAACTCCAGTTGCCTTGCCCCTTACTCTCTTCTGCCTTGGAACTGATATTTGTATCAATTCTAAGAGAGAAGGGAAGAGTTTTAAAAAAAAAAAAAAAAAGAAAAGGGACGGTTGGCCTGGGTGTCCTTCTGAAATAAGAGCTGGCTCTTGAAGGCTGACTAGGATGCAGATCAGAATTCAAGGAGAGGCAATCCACATAAGTATCAAGAGCAGAGATAGGAGTAAGCAGAAGTGCTTTTGGGGAGGGGGGAGGGCAGTGAGATGGCTGTGCTGATTGGTGTACAGCAAACACCACTGGAAGCTGCTTCTCCAAACTCCAACTCTGGGCTTCTAGCCATCATGCTACATTGCTTCTCATAGTCACACTCAAGTCAACACGTAGGAAAAAATGAATTGCATCACACCACAGCCAGGTGCGATTGCTGGCCAAGTATGAAAACAACAACAACTACCCTGATTCATGATTCCAGTGTGCTCAGATTTAAACAAAATGAAAATATGTACTTTAAAATGCAGTGGAACAAGAAAAATTATCAAAGCTTCTCTTGTTTGGGGGACACCTGGCTTGACAAACACCACAGATGCTGTCTTGTCACTCACTGCCTCCAATGGCTGGAGAATGATTTCTACAGCTTAGTCCAACGGCCACTCATTCTCTCTTCTAGCCAATCTGTGGCCTTGCATTTAACATACTCTGACAAACAAATGTAGTGGTAAAAGAGATCCAATCACTTTATTGGACCTTTAATCCAAAGTAGGTCTTATTCCATAAGGTAAGGCTGATCCAAATGTATTTTGATTTTTAAAGGTGGGGAAGGGAGGTGGGGTAGTAAACAGTAGCTCAACTGGAAGAAAGAACAAACATCATGAAAAGTCATCAGTGGAAATATGAATCTCACTTCTTCTGGCAAACTTTGTTCCTGACTTTTGAAATTGAGGCTTCCAATTTTTAAGTCTTCCCCCTTGTATCTTGGGAATATTCCAGTAGATAGTTAGCTGGCATTATGTAAACAAGAAAAATTACTATGAGGAGAAAGAAGCACCCAAGATGGAGGGAAGTCAAAATGCCTGGTAAGAGAAGCAGTGACATGGTGATAAAGAAAATATGGGGAGAAAAATGCTCTGAGAGCAGCCAGGATCAGCATAAATGAGAAAACTGAGAGGGGGGAGGAAAGAGAAGATAAGTGGGTTTGCAGGGTAGAGTGAGGAGTAAGAGAGGAAAGAGGATTGAGAAGACAGGAAAGAAGATGAGGTGAGGGGGGAGGAGTGAAGGAGAAGGAAGAGGATGGGGAAGGAGAAGAAGAAAGGAAGGATGGAGGAAGGAGAGGAGAGAGTGGGGAAAAGGAAGGACGGAAAGAAAGGAATGGTGGGAAAGATAGAGGGAACATAGGAGAAGAGATGAGAAGGGGTGGGGGAAGTAAATGTCATTCTTCATATTGTTAGAAGGCAAAGATCCAAAGGTAACAGTAGTTCTAAAAATAATGTTCCACTGCACTGTTGGTCCAACCTCTGGAAAGTTATTTCAAATTATACAAAGAAGGCTAAAATGTCCAGAGATCTGCCTCTAGGCAAATACTCTAAGGCAGTAATGGGCAAACTATGGCCCCCTGAAATGTTCTATCTGGGCAACTGGACATTATTCCTAATCTGATGAGTACAACAAGTAGGATACAATACAATGAAACTTCGAAAGAGTTGCCTTAGAAACAGACTGACAGATGAGCATTTCCTTTCCTTTGGCCCCCTCTTTTAAAAGTTTGCCCATCACTGCTCTAAGGGGGTCAAAGATTTCTTTTAAGAGGCCCATAGGTAGCAAAATGTTTATAGCAGCATTTTTGGTAGCGGCAGGCTGCCTCTGATCTGCTTGGTATTTCTCTTATATGCATTTATGGACGTATCACTTCCCTCATTAGAATGCAAGCACACTAAAGACAGTGCCTCTTTGTCTCTTGCCTTTCTGTGTAATCCTCAGTGCCTGGCATGGAGTGCTTGATTAATAAACACTTGTTGATATACTGATTGGAAAATGGCTGAACAAAATATGGTATGTTTAATGTAATAGAATATTCTGAGAATTCACAGGACACTTAAGAACTAAAGCAGTGAGGCAACTAGGTACCACAGTGGACAGAGAGCCAGGTCTAGAGACTGGATGTCTTGAATTCAAATCTGACCTCCTGCACTCCCTAGTTGTATGACCATGGTCAAGTCACTTAACTGCCATTGCCTAGCCCTTGCTGTTCTTCTGTCTTCTGATACTAAGACAGAAGGAAGGTAAAGGTTAAAAAAAAAAAAGACCTAAAACAGTGAAGTAAGAAAACCAGGAAAGCAACTAAAGCCAAATTCAGTGAAATGAAAATGTACAAGCCCCATTCCAAAGAAGTGTGTAATAAGATACTTTTCCCACTTCTTTATGGGAATTGGGAATTGTGGGTGGGTGTAAGGTGCTACAAATAATGTCTGACTCTGTTGAAGCTTTGGTGTTCTGCTAGATATTTCCCTGCTTCTCCCCATCTTCTTTATTCCTTATTGTAAAGGATAGATCTGGGGTGGGGAGAAGATGGATACAGACATTCCTGGACCTTAAAATACATTAGGAAATATAGATCCTGGAAGAACAAAGATATTGACAAAAATGTTATTTTAAACAAGAAGTATGTTGTGGAATGATCAACTGTGATAGACTTAGCTATCATCAGCAATATAATGATCAAGGACAATTCTGAGGAATGTTAGCCACCTCCAGAGAAAGAATGGTTGGCGTCAGAATGCAGATGAAAGAACACGATTTTTCACTTGTTTATCTAGGTTTATGTTTTGGGGTTTTGGTTTCATAAGATTATTCACTTACAAAAATGAAAAATATAGAAATACATTTTGCATGATAATACATGTATAATCCAAATCAAACTGCTTGCCAACTCTGGGAGGGAGAACGGAAGGGAGGGAGCGAGGTACGTTTGATTACATAACTTAAAACTTATGGAAAGTTATTATTACATGTAATTGGTAGAAAGAAAATATGGTCAAATGAACAAATAAAACAAACATTTACCATAAAAATGATTATTAAAAATCTGGAGAATGAACTGAGAAGTTTCTCAAATGAGGAAGTTCAAGGGGTTGTCTGAAACTGGCTTGCTGATGAAGAGTTAAGGCAAATTAGGACTAGGTCAGCCATCTCCAAATGCCTTTGGGGATGTTGAGGCAGCCTCAGAGAAGCTCAAGCCAAAAGAAAGTTAACTTTCTTCAGGTTCCTTTGCTTACCTTTTATAGATATTTCCATTAGAGAGTAAAGTCCAGGCTTATTTGAGAAATGTGTACTTTCAACATGGGGCCATTAAAAAAAAAAAAGAGGGTACCTGGGTAGGAAAGGCTGAAGTTGGCATCACAGTCTTTTCCAAAATTATGGAGATTTCAGGCCTGGGCTATCATGGCAAGTCCATGCTCCTAATCCCTTTTCATTTTAATCCTATAATGTTAAACATTAAATTCAGAATCATCTATTAATTAGGATAATGTATTATCCATCAGCAATTCCCTGATATCTTTCAGCCTAAATAGAAGCTTTTGATGTAAAGAAGAATATTCAAATACCAACCTGAAGATTTATATTTTATCTTAAAGAGACAATAGGGGCTCAATGAAGTTTCTCGTGCAGTGTTAAGTAGAGCAGCATGGTTAGACTTGTGCTTTAGGAAGATTATTTTGGGAGCTACACAGAACAGGACCGAGTGAAATCTTCAAGATAGGAAGCTAGAAGTCCAATTAGGAGACTGCTAAAATGGACCAGGAGAGAGGTGATCAGGGTTTGAATTAATGTAGTAGCACTGAGAGGAGAGAGATGTGAGGATAGAATCAGCAAGATCTGGCAACTGCTTGGGTATGAGGGATAAGGGAGAGGAAGAGTCTAAGATAACTCAGAGGTTGCAAGGCAGGATAAACTGAAGAATAGTAGTGCTTTCAACAGAAACAGGAATTTTAGAGGATAAGATATCTTCCTCTAATGATACAGGATGATAGCTCTGAAATGTGGCTGGATGTAGAGATCTAGGATCTATAGAGTTATCTGCATAGACATGAAAATAATTCATGAGGCTTGATGAGGGGAGAGAGGGAGAGGAAGAGGGAGAGGGAGAAGGAGAGAAAGAGAGAGAGAGAGAGAGAGAGAGAGAGAGAGAGAGAGAGAGAGAGAGAGAGAGAGAGAGAGAGAGAAGGAAAAGAAAAGGACCCAAAAGACACTCTTGAGTGATAGCCATGAGGAGGAAGTAAGATATCCACTAAAGGAGGATGAGAGGGGGGAAACAGGTCAAGAGGAGGCTAGATTAGATGAACTCTGAGATTCCATTTAGCAAAGGGAGAAGAACCAGGAAAGCAGTACCATAAAAACCTAGAGAAGGATGGGTATGCAGGAGGAAGGGAGTAACCAGCAATGTCAAATGCTGTAGGCAAATTAAAGAGGAACAAGAATGAGAATACTTCATTCGATTTCTCAGCTTAGAGACCATCAGGAACTTTGGAGAAGGCAGTTTCAAGTGAGTGGTGAGAAGATCAGAATCCAGACTACAAAAGGTTGAGAGAAGTCAAACAATAAACATTTATTAAATATCTACTATGTGCCAGGCATATTAGGAATACAAAGAGGCAAATGACAGTCCCCATCCTCAAGGAGCTCACAAACTAATGGAAATGGGAAGAAATCAAACAACAAGCATTGATTATTATGTGGCAGGTATTGGGAATATATAGACAAACGTCAAATAATGCTTTATCTCAAAAAGTATAGGACATAATTGGGGAAGAGAACAGTATGAGTGTGTACCTATTACAAGGTCTTTTTATGTGGGGAAGAAACATTAATAACTAGAAGGATCAGGACAGGCTTCATGAAGAATTGAGGTGACAAATAAAGATGTATTTTACTGAGGTTAGCTAGGAAAGGCTAGAGAGATACTGGACAATAGCTTGAGTGGATGGAAGGACCAACAATTTTCTTTTGAAAAGAGGGAGAAAAGGGAATGGGTCAATAGAAAGGAAGAGGAGGGGTAGCTCGGTAGCATATCAGATGGAGCCAGGCCTGGAGACAGGAGGTCCTGGTTTCAAACATGACACTTCCTAGCTATGTGACCCTGGAGGCAAGTCACTTAATCACAATTGTTGGTCCTTACCCATCTTCCATCTTGGAAACAATACTTAGTATTAATTCTAAGACAGAAGGTAAGGGTTTTAAAAAAATAGAAAAGAAGTGATTAAAAATGGGGGTGGAAATGACTAAGAAGGCCAGCTGCAGAGGAGGAGACAGGATCAAGGATACACACAGAGGGCTGGCTTTGGCTAGAAGAGTCACTTTATTTTCAGAAACTTGAAGGAAGGGGGTGAAATAATCAAAGGGTTTTGAAAAGAAAAAAAGAGAGAGCTCATAACGGATGGCCTCTTTTTTGTGTAAGTAAAAGGTGACTTCTCCAATAATAGGGGAGTCAGAGAAAGGAGGTCTGATAAGAGCTGTGGTGAAGAATTCTATGGCCAATTCTGGAAAAATAAAAATGCTGACAAAACAGAGCCAGGGTCCAGTTGAGGTCCTTTTCCAGTTCTAACTTGCTCTGATTCATCCTACTGAGAGGCCTCACTCTCACAATTGATGCTGCCTTTACCTGTTTCATTCAGATAAATCTCCTTAATCTCCCCCAAGTGTAATTCACTCACTCATTCTTAGGCCAATCAGTGCTTTTGGTCCATAAGGTGTTGGCTCAATTTCTCCCCACTATGAAGCTTTTCTTGCTTTAATTCAGAACTGTCTGCCACCCACCTCTAACCTAATGAGCTTCTCCTATTCAGCTGTCTGCTTATATGCATGTATTGTTGTTTTATTTACTTTACTGCTTACTTATTTCCTTGGTCAGTCCATTATGTCTCCAAGATTTGACTACGAAATCCTTGAGGGCAGGTATACTGTGCCAACCTCAATTAAGTGAGCTCCTGTGCTCCCATAATAATGCCATGTATCTTCAAAGTATGTTTAATAAGGAAGAGTTATTTTGACACCAATTATTAAATGGGAGGCAAAACCAAATGGAACATGCCATCATAAATAACCATGTTACAAAATGGAAGCTTTCCAAGGTCCTAGAAGCAGCAGCAGCAGCCACATTTGACAGACTGATGGAGAGAAAAATAGAGAACCTAGGGACAAGGAACAGAAAGAATTTGTTTAGCCAATTTATGACCACTTGGCTTGTTTATATCTGGTCATTTTCATCACATGGATTTCATTTTCCTCCAAAGATGCAGAAGAACGAAACAGAATGACTTACCAGCTGCTACTTTCCCAAGTCTGTGGTTTTTCTATGGTATAAACAACTCAGTCTGAAAAGCCAGTCTTTGTTAATATTTGCTGGCTAGGAAGTTTTGGGGGGTTGATGGGGGGATGGGGAGACAAGAAGTGAGGAAAAGCCACCTAATGAACTGACAGTTCATATAAGCAACACCTGGAGTGTTAAAGTTCCACAAGTGTTATTTTACTGAGAGAGAGAGGAGGAGGGGGGGGGGTGAGGGGGAGGGGGAGGGAGACAGGCAGGCAGGATCCCCTCTCCTTTGGTAAATGTAAAAATTCTTTCACCAGCTGCATTCCAACCTAAAGTGTGCGGAGGTTTGGGGGTAGATGGATGGCAGCTGGAATGCATCACGGTCAGGATACAGCTAACATTCAGCAGCAGCTAGGGGATAATCAGAGCCTACAAAATGAACCCTAAACTCTCTGTTTCTGACTTTCTTTTGGGAGGATGGATCAGCTTCCAATCTTTTGCTCAAGGCAGAAGTACCTGCTTGTACATGAAAGAGGAGAATGTGGAAAACAGGGCTCAAGCGAAGAAATACCCACATTGGCTTGGAATTCTGTTGGTGAAATGATCTCCCCTTTTCTGGAAACATGACCTCAGAACATCCAGTGTATTGAGACTCCCCACCTCTGCCTTTTCTCCCCAGTTCCCTCAAGCCTCCACCTTGGGTCAAAACTAATGAGAGTTGGAGTTTTAATGCTATTTTCACTAAATATTTACAGTGCTCTGCTAACCCAAATTCAGACCAACTTTCTGCTTATAAAACCTTCTGGCATGGATATGTGCTCTTGCATCTCCCCACACAGAGTGCTGGCAACTGGCCCAATCTGCCCCTGGAGAAAAGCTCCCCTTTGAGTTCCCAAGGGCAGGCAGTGGAACCTGGGAACCCAGAAGGTTCCAGGGGTGGCTTCATGCTAGTAGGAGTCTAGAGATAATAATCTCACACATTCTGGCTCAACCAATCAATAGGATGCATTGAGTGTGTGCTGAGGTAGAAAGCCTTGCCCACAACTCTGTGAGATGTAAAGAAGGCATGGGGTCCATTCACTACCCATAGCAGCCTGAAACCCAATTAGGAAGACATAGTACATACTATGGGCATAGCACATGCACACACGCGCACACAAAAGATAAATACCCCATGGCAGCAGGGAAGCACAAAAAGAGTGGTTCAGATAAGTAATGAATTATTGACAAAAATTATTCCAAAGACTCAATGGACACAAGACTGGTTCTACCCTCTGGATGTCTCCTGACATACATCAGGAGCCAAAAGAGAATTTGGTGGGAATAAGGGAAAACCTCTAAGTGGGCAAGAATAAAGCAGAGTGAAGCCAATATGGATTTTGTTTGAGAGCAAAACCAAAACCCCTCCTTTGTTAAGAGATCCTCCTGAAGACCACTTATCCCAGAGCCATGAGGAAAGCACTCGGTGCTTCTGAAGGCTACAGAAAAGAAAGCCATCCTGATTGTTACAGGCACCAATTAAACACCATCTGTTTGCTGAATGCACAAACACAAAAGACATTAGTTCCATCTTTTGCTTTAAATGGACAAGAAGTCTATTTCATTCTTTTGCTCACTCATTTATTCAAGAGGTTAACATATGTTGCCATCATCTCACTGGGCTATCAACATTGTCTAGTTCTCGAGGGCCCGAGCCCTCCACCCAGGGTGGGGCTCCTGGCTAGTGTGAAATAAGACAAAATATTACATGGCAAGCGTCTGAGGCAGGTCCAAACAAAGGACTTTCTTTCTATTCCTCGAGCTGATGCCTCTCAGAGAATGGCCATCAAAACTTTTTGGAATGTTTTGTAAAAGTTGACTTGAGGATCCATTTCTTGAAAACCTACCTTGCTCATGGCAGTAAGAGCAGGATCACAGGCAGCATCAAGATCCTGAACTAGCAACTGAATACTGTTGGAGATGACACTGGAAGGCAAACATATTTATCAGTGACAAGCTTAGAACACTAACAATTGTTTTCTCTGAAGAACTAGAGTTCCTGTAGACTCTTATCCTTTAAAAAGACTCAACCATAAAGTAATGATGAGCTCAATAAAATTTCAAGAGGAAGATAACCATATTTATGGCATTCCTGCTGGATGGTCTATCCCTATTTATCCCTCTTTGTGGCTTAGTTATGGAATTCCCATGGTTACTCTTCCAGATGTCCATTCTCAACTCACTTTTGGTCTCCCACAAAATTTACTATACTGTTTCCCCCACATACTTGTATTAGTAGTAGATATAGAAGCCAGAGAAATAGGAAACTGAGTGGCTCCATGGCCCAAGGGAATTCTGAGCTTTCCACAATTAATTTTTTTCTTTTTGAAACCTTTACCTTCTGCCTTAGAATCAATAATATGTATTGGTTCCAAGGCAGAAGAGTGGTAAGGGTTAGACAATGGGGATAAAGTGAATTTGCCCAGGGCCACCCAGCTGGGGAATGTCTGAGGCCAAATTTAAACCTAGGACCTCCCATCTCTTTTTTTGGGTGTGTGGTTAAAATTATATTTCATTTTAATTCGGATGCTGGAGTCAGACTTCCTGTGGTGATGAGCAAAGGCAAAATGCAAACACAGGAGCCCATGACCCCACCTGGCACCAAGAGGTTAACATCTGTCCTCCTCATGCTCCTCCAAAGTTTACTGCTGACTGATGCCCATCTATTGGTGGTTGGCTTTGGGCTCCTTTTCCTCTACATTGGCACTGTGCTCCTCAAACGTGTTGTTGTCTACATCTGGGAGCCGTAGAGGTCTAGGCTTGGTTCTCAATCCATTGAGTTACCCAACTGCCCCCTCCCCCAATTAATTTTTTAAGTGAAAGCTGATCCCTGGGCACTGCTGCTGAATATAGGGAAAATGGGAACCAATCACATCTAATTCAAGCTACAAGATAACACCAGGAAGGGAAGGGAATGATCCTGAGGGAACTTACTGTCCGCCTGAATGGGCTTTAGTTCTTAAAGAATCCCTCCAGGTGCTATAAACACAGGTTTGGTTCCTGAGTTGGGAGCTCTATGTTTCTCCATGTCTACGTGCACACATGCATGTACACACACTCTACTAAAATCATGCATCATGCTTCTTTATACCTCAGCAGTGTTTGATAGACTTCATTTCCTGCAATGACTTATTCTACCTGGTAGAATAGGCCAGGCTAGCTAGCACTTGCAGTAGGGAATGCTCTGCAGCTTTACGTGGAGGGGCTTAGAAGAATCAATGTCCCATTCAGGGTGGCTGCAGAATAATGGCCTTCTCCCCTCTCCTACTGCAGAGGACAAAGACTGGTGCAGCTCTGAGGAGCCAGTCATTCACAGGCCTCTGGGGAAAAGGGGGTGCAACACTGCAGCATCTATCACCATTGCTGTTTACTGTGGAGCCCCAAAAGAGACTGATTGTGCAAAAGGCATTTTCAGTCATAGGCCCTGAGGAAAAATCAAACTAACCGCCTGGCAGGTGCTACATTGGACAGGAGCAAAGAAAGGTGGAGGGCTGAACCCAATGGCAGGCTGGCTGCACCTACGTGCTGAATGTGTCCATCTCCCCGGTCAAGTTGATCCTTTCAATCAGACTTGCATCAACTTTTTCTTTCAGTTTTTCTTCAAGCTGTTAGAAAACAAAGGAAATGATGACATACTGAAATGATGGCCTCATTATGCAAAAATCTTATTTATAGAAGGGCTCATTTATGCAGCGAGGTGAAGAATCTCTGAGGTTGTCAGCTTGAAGAACCCCAAGGATGGGAACTCCTTCCATTAATATCTATAATTTAGCAGATAAACCCCAGGAAATTAGTTGTCTAAGGCATAGACAGATTCAATACTTGGCCCAAGGATCTTGGGTGAGTGTTAGGGGCAGGATTTGAAACCAGGTCCTTTTGACTCCAAGCTTATCACTGTATCCTCCAAAGCAGTGGTTCCCAAACTTTTTTTGCCTACTGCGCCCTTTCCAGAAAAAATATTACTTAGCGGCCCCCCCCACCCCGTCACATACTATCACCGCCCCCAAATGTACCTGTGGCCATCACCACTCCCCTGGATCGCTGCAGCACCCACCTGGGGGCAGTGGCACCCACTTTGGGAATCACTGCTCTATAGCATGCATGTAATATATTTCAATGGTCCTTCACTTTAAAAGATTCCTTCATCATTATCACTCAACTTGCCAACTAGCACTGGGAACTGTATAATTAGAATTTTGAATCCCAGGACTCTAAAGCCCAGCTTCCCATGTTCCTTCTCAAGTTATGTGTTAATGTAGGGAAGATATAAGTTTTGTGTAGCTCTGCCCTCACTCTCTTCTCCTGGGAACGTGGAGGCTGGTGTGAGAGCTTGACAGGAAAGTTTACCCGCATGCTTTTTTACCCAGGCTTTTACTTTTGTTCTTTTTATTTCTTGTACTTCAAGTGATTATTAATAAATCTTATATACTTGGAGTTGTTGAATATTAATTTTAATCTTACAGAACTTTTTGTGGAGGTGAGTGGAAACTCCTTTTCTGTTTTCTCCCAGCATCTCAGAAGAAAAATGTTCTGGTCTAAGAATTCTGAGCATCTCAAAACATGTCTGAGAGCTGAAAAGCCCCCTGCACCCCACCTGGGTACCCCTCAGACCATCAAACCAACTCTATGGGTAGTGACAGCCTATGGGCAGAGTGCTGCCTAAGGGCTTGGCTTGGAACATTTTCTTGGGCTTCTTGTACTGCACACATCAGAGGCAACAAGTGTAAGTCACCAGTGATGGGAAACAGAGCCCCTCTCTTCTCCATGATGACTACATTTGCAGGGATGAGGGTTTCCTACAGAAAAAGGCCAGTGAAAAGAAAAGGGGCATCTAATTTCTTTGCTCAGCACCATTTCTTGTTTCTGGTATAGATGAAGGTAATGTATAACAGTGGTACTACAGGGGACACTGAAGCCACTGCTCCAACTTCACTAGTCCTACCATGTATGCCTGACTCTCTTCTTTTTCTTCTCTTCACTGAAGCCACTGCTCCAACTTCACTAGTCCTACCATGTATGCCTGACTCTCTTCTTTTTCTTCTCTTCAGATTGCTCTTCTTTGCCATCTCCCTAACTTCATATACAGGTTTCCCTGCCCAGTGGACTAAAGGGCAGCTGCCTTCTGCCCCACTCTTGCAGTCCATGGCTATTTTCAGGAGGGAAAGGGGCATGGCTGGAAATCCCCACAAGGGTTCTCTCCCTCCCCACTGACTCACAGGCATTTCAAGCAGGGGAGGGGAGAATATGGCAGGTGGACATTAGCACACTCAATTTCTCCAAGGCTTTCAGGCTTTGTGAAGTAATTATTTAGGGAGCTTAGATCATATGCACTCTAGTGGTAGGACAGAGGAGTCACAAAGTCATGTGGCATGCTGGAAGGCCAGACCGCTGGGTTCCCCCATCAGGGTGGGCATTCCAGGGGTGGGGGCAGAGCCATCAAGATGTAGCCAAGGACAGGGATTTTTTTGTTTTTGTTTTTGTTTTTTAATCCTTACCTTCTGTCTTGGAGTCAATACTGTGTATTGGCTCTAAGGCAGAAGAGTGGTAAGGGTAGGCAATGGGGGTCAATTGACTTGCCCAGGATCACACAGCTGGGAAATGTCTGAGGTCACATTTGAACCCAGAACCTCCCATCTCTAGGCCTGGCTCTCAATCCACTGAGCTACCCAGATGCCCCTCAAGGACAGGGTTTTTAAACCCAAGAGGGAAGCTCAGTCTCTCTCTTAGCTATCATATCTGTGATAGGGGTAGCATTTTCTCTGTACTACGTTACGAGCCATGGTAACAGAATTGGGATCTAGAAAGATTTTCACTCTCTAACTTTCTTTCTATCCCTCTCTCTCTCTTCATTAATAAATGCTTATAAATCTGGTGATGAGCCTCCAGATAAATTTTATTTGTTACGAGGCCTAACTGTCCAACTGGGGAATTTCTCAATCAACACACCTCCCATGGTTTTGGGAAAAACCAAAAAAGGTTACTTGTTACAAGAGAGTTGTGGGGCTGTGTGTCCAGGGCAGCTGCTAGCACTGCTGAAGATTGCTGCCTTTGACTCAAAAGCCCTGTCTTTGCAGATCATTCAGCAGGCTGTCCCCCTGAACATTACAGCTAACTGCCCCCTCCCCCAGCGACTCGGTGTCTGCTTTCACTGGGCTAACATGAAGAGTGAAGTGTCTGGGGAACACTCCATTTGGCCTCACATGTTCTTCCTCTGGCGAACAAGAGCTACAAGTTAAGCCAACTCAGTAATAATTTATGTCAGTCTTCCTTCAACCCAGACAAATATCAAGAATCAGCCTGAAGAGGGGGAGAAGGCTGGGCCTTTACAAGTCACCCCCTTGATGCCCTGGTTGCCTCTGGGGAACTTTGAATCAAGCTCAAAAGGGCCAAACAGAGGGTCTTTCTGCAGCCTCCTGAGCTCCTCAGCTCACTGAGATGCTGCCTCTTTTGGTGACTCCAGCAGTCATCAGCCTTTCCTGCAACGCACTTCCTGAACGTCAGCGTCCCAAACACAAGCTGCTTGTTTAGGCCGAGTGAGGATGCGATGTCAATCTCAGAAGACAGAAGCACATCTCCAGGGATTTTGCTTGGCAGCAGAGCACCACTCCTGAGAATGGAATCCTGGGCAGTGACTCATCATGACCAAAGGCCAAGTGTCAGCCTGGCCCCTTTCCATAATGATGGTGGTGTCACTAGGCACGTCACTGTCCTCTGTCCCACAGGAGGGGATACTAGCAACCCACTTTCAGAAGGAGGCTCTCCTGCTAGGTCAGGCCCCTCCAGGGCAGCATCTGATACAGAAAGGGTAGAGCTGGAGAAGTGAGGAGGAGGGGAAAGGTGGTCTGTTATCACAGGACCCAGGTCTGCTACTCCTCATTTGTTTGACTTAACTCTTGGCACTTAAAAATTCTCTTCTTAGAGGGGACAGCTAGGTGGCTCAGTGGATTGAGAACCAGGTCTGGAGTTGGGAGGACCTGGGTTCCAATCTGGCCTCAGACACTTTTTTAGCTGTGTGATCCTGGAATAGTCACTTAACCCCCACTGCCTAGGTCTTAACACTCTTCTGCCTTGGAACCAATGCACAATATTAATTCTAAAGCAGAAGGTGAGGATTTAAAAAAAATTCTCCTCTGCAAAATGGGAGGATTAGATTAGGCCTATTTAGATCAAGGGATCCTCACCTTTTCTGTGCCTTCAAAAGTCTGGTGAGGCCTATGGATCTCTTCTCATGTTTTTAATTGCATAACATAAAATAGATTACAGAGGAAGTCAATTGTACTGAAAAGCAGTTATCCCAATATTAAAAAGAACAAGTTCACAGGCCTTAGGTTCAGAACCCCCAGCCTTACAGGCTCTCTCAAGTTCCCTTCCACTATCAATCCTATGAATCTAAACTTGGGGTGTAGATAATAGTCAACAGGAATACCATCCAAGTTCAAGTGCACATTCTTCACAACCATGAACAACTGAGAAGCTCCAGAAGTAGAAAGAGCCATTTACTAGCAATGGCAATCAAGTTATCTGGTTAAAAAAACCAAAGGCTTACAGATCTAGAATTGAAAGGGAGTCCAACCCCTTTAGTTACAAATAAGAAGTCCAGGAAGGTGAGTTGACTAAGGTCACACAACAGGACCACAATGAGGATTCCTTTTGCTTGAACTTTTTTGAGGGAATGAACTTTGTATCAAAGTTTATTTTAAGGTGGCTTTGTGTTAAAACAAAGTGAATAAGTACATTTTTAAAAAACCCTTGCCTTCTGTTTGAGAATCGATATACAAGTATATTGGTTCTAAGGCAGAAGAGTGGTAAGGGTGGGCAATGGGGATTAAGTGATTTGCCCAAGGTCACCCAGCTAGGAAGTGTCTGAAACCAGATATGAACCCAGGACCTTCTGTTTCTAGACTTGGCTCTCAATCCACTGAGCCACCTTGCTGCCTCCAATTAATACATTTTAAAAAGTTTCTTTGATAAAAACAAATCAATCAAAATGCATCTCTAATGGAAACAGTACCTACTGCCTCTCCTGGCCCATACTGAGCCACCTGAACCAAATGGCTCAGTCTCCTTGACCTCAGAAGGAGGGTCAGGGGGTGAGAAGGGATGCTTTGCTCACTGGCTCACCTGCTGGGTTGTGGCCAAGCAGTATTCGGCTGTACTCAGAATGCTGCAGATAAGGCAGAGCTCCTCTAGAGTGAACTTGGCTACTTCAGAGCCCTCCTTCTCCTTGAGGAGGCTACTGATGGTCAGTCCTCCACTGGTGCTGGTGGTCCTGAGAAAGAAGAGAAGGAGGTGGTCAGGCCCAAACTCTCAGTATGCTTCTTGAGCAGGAAAAGGGAAGCTCTCAAAGGAAAGTAAAAAACGAACTGGATTTGACCCAAATCCAAATCAAATAAGCCTTTTTCTTTCTGACTTAGTCTTGACCCTCATCTGTTTTAACCCTCTGAGCAATAGTTAAAGGAAGTGCAGAACTCAAACCTTACCTAGTCATTAGTATGCTGCTCACTAGATAGCTGAGCATTAGACAGCCTTGAGGAGTTGCCTGCTTAGCCTGGCACTTCCTGAAGGAAAGAGCTCATTGGGGCTCATTAGGGACATGGACATTGGTTCCTGGCTTATTGTTTTCAGATAATTTTGCACTGGAAGTGAAATTCTGCATTTTCTTCTTAAGGCCTTTAGACAAGAAAAGAATCTGGAAATTCAATTACCAACTCAACTTATAGTAACTGGGAGCTAATTCAACTCAACATAAATTTATTGCACTCTAACAATATGTGCGAGGCACAATGCTTGGCACTGGGGCTCCAAAGATAAAAAACGACCCCGTCCCTGTCCTCCAAGAGCTCACACTCTACTTGCCCATCATGTGCAATGAAACACATGGAGTTCTCCTATGATTACTACCTATGGTCAACAATAGTGACTATTGGATGTAAAGAACTTGTCAGGAATACTGGATTTACAAAGATGGGTCAAACATGGTCCCTCCTCTCATTTCTAGTGAAAAGAAACCAAAGGGTCAGACAAGAAAATTTCCTGTAATCCTAATGATGTGCTGCTATTCTAAAAAGAAAACCTAACATGGTTAGATTTCCTACCTACTATGGCTACTAAAAGCTCAAGCCATCAAAGAAAATCAAGTGGACATCCTAACAGAGAACAAACAAGAACTGTATGCCTATAGAACTGAGCTCTGAGTACTGGCACATATTTTATTTTTCTTTCCAAATAATGCAGAACTTTTTTTTTAACCCTAATATCTTTTATATATATCCTTCCATATTAATTTTTTATTTGTTACAGGGCCAGGCAATGGGGGTTTAAGTGACTTGCGCAGGGTCACACAGCTGGGAAGTGTCTGAGGCCCCACTTGAACCTAGGACTTCCTGTCTCTAGGCCTGGCTCTCAATCCACTGAGCCATCCAGCTGCCCCTAATGCAGAACTTTTAGCCAGCGTCCAAGCCCCAGTCACTGAGTTTAGCCTTTGGGACTGATTAGTAAAGTAATCAAAGAAGCATAATTTGGGGTTACAGGTCAAATCCTATTTCAAGGAAAATCTCTTAAGTAATCAAAATCAGTGACTCCAAATCAATGACTAATTGATTGCAAACAATAATCAATGAAAAAATAATGTGGCTAGTCTCCTGGATTTGACCTATAGCTGTACACAACAGTTGTTTCCCCTAATAAACATAAAGGGCTTATGATAAAAAGGAAGCATTTTCATATCCTTAGCACTCGATAAGGACCTTAAGTCTTCTCTCCTGCTCACTACTGGCTGATCATTCCTACAATAAGGTGAGCTTAGTCTAGTAACTAGCCACACCCCTAGGAATTTCCTTCCCAATCATAAGTGCAAAATGTTAGATCCCAGTATTTAAGATAATTCCTTTGAATTCAGATCTAGTATCACTACTTAAAAACTGGAAAAGAGAGCACGACTCACTTGGGTAAGTTGCCAGAGAGTATTTTCCAAGCGTATTCCCGGAGATATTTCTGGAATATGGTGGTCAGAGCAATCATGGGCTCCCCAGTGCTGAGCTGGGAGCACTGCACCATGCACTTCTTGTAATAGACGAAGAGGTCAGCACAGCTGGGCAGCACGGCACCACCTTCATCAGTGTTTGGTTTGGGAGGCCCCTGGGCCTTGAAATCAGCAACAAATCGCTCAATCAGCTCTCCAAGGTTCCTGGCAGTAGGGGAGATTGAAATGTTATCTTTTCTTCAATGAAGGTAAAATGACACCAATAAGTATTTGTGTGAGTTGATAACTTCTATTGCTCTTCACCATAAGGACACCAATGAACAACCCCAGGTTTGCATAGAATGTTGTATTTTTTTAAGCATTTTCCCTTCCACAAATTCATCTGATCGACATGAGAGCTCTGTCATGCATAAGCAGAGCATATGCTATTTTATAGATGATATAGCTGAAGTCCAGAGAACATAAGCGATTTGCCTATTTTCAAAGTCATTTAGGGGCAAAGTTGAGACCAGAACCCACTGTTCAGAGGGACTAATTCAAATATAATGCTGGTATGCTTCTGGAAAGGAAAGCCTAAAGCAGAGGGAGGCCCAGAATTTGGAGAAACCTTATGGGAAATCCAGGGCTAGAACTCCGGGTGACCAATTCTCCCCATCCTTGATGCTTAGAATCATCCAATCTCAGAACTGGGAGGAGGGGGCAGCTGGGTAGCTCAGTGGATTGAGAGCCAGGCCTAGAGATGGGAGGTCCTAGGTTCAAATCTGGCCTCAGACACTTCCCAGCTGTGTGACCCTGGGCAAGTCACTTGACCCCCATTGCCTGCCCTTACCACTCTTCTGCCTTGGAGCCAATACACAGTATTGATTTTTAAGACAGAAGGTAAAAAAAAAATTTTTTTTAATTAAGAAAAAAAAAAGAACTGGGAGGAACATTAAAAGTTATCTAGTGCAACCACCCAAAACGATGGCTACATTACATCATTCACAACAAGTAGTCATCCAACCTCCATTTGAAGACCCTGAGTGATGAACAACTTGGTCTCCTCCCCTTTCCCCATATCTAAAATGGTCCATTTTACTTTGAGATAGCCTGATAAATAATTTTTATTCATGTTCAGCTATAATCTTGTTTCCCTGTTTCTCCAAGTTTTGTATTCTAGGGTCAAGAAGAATAAGTCTAATTCCTCTTCTGAGATAACTTTTCAAATACTTCAAGAAAGCTATCTTTCTTTCCCCTAAGTCTTTCCCAGCTATTAGCAAGCCAACCTACAATGCTCTCAGCATTATAGTTAACCTCCTTTGGGTGTGCTCTTAGCCAATGGACTGGCCAGGTTCTTTGCTTCTTTGAGGCCTTCTTCTCCTTTAACTTTCACAGCTCAAACTGCCTAAAGATTTGAGGGATGTAGGTGGCAGGGGTTTGGGGAAGTGAATATCTCAGGTGAACTTCTGGAAATAACAGCTTTCATCTGTCCTCCAATTTCATGTAGAGATACTGTCAGATGGGCCTTGGCACCTTTAGTGATTATGCCCATTCCAGGTCTACTGCTGGGAACAGAGCACAAATTTGAAAATGTTTAGCAAAGCTTTGCCACTGCTAGGTACCCCCTTCCATATGGTCATTGCTCAAACAAAAGGGACTTTTCCCACCTTCTACATACTCTGGGGTTACCACGGAGCATTCTAGAAACACAGCTGTGCTGTTTAAAAGTATTTACATTAAAGAACAGGAAGAAAAAGACAAAAACCACACACACACAGAGCACCAATTAGCACAAACACAAGAATACTGACATTTTACTCAAGCGTTTTTTGTTATTGAAAAATTGTAACCAGATGTGATGGAGCAACTAACTGCCCTACAATAGGTTCAGACTTCAGGTCCTTTGTTTGGTAGGAAGGCTGGAGAGAAGGGGAGGGTTTGGCTTTTCTGAGTCTATAAAGTTTAGTGATTACTGGGCTTATCCTCTAGATCTGGCCTCATCTTACATATTCCCCAACCAACAATCTCAAAGGACTGGGGCAGTCTCCTAGCTGTGTCATCCCTGTCCTGAAAAAACATTTTTTTAGGGACACTAACACACTGTTGGTGGAGTTGTGAATTGATCCAACCACTCTGGAGAGCAATTTGGAATTATGCCCAAAGGGCTATAAAACTATGCATACCCTATGACCTACTACCTAGCCCGTACCACTCTTCTGCCTTGGAGCCAATACACAGTATTGATTCCAAGACAGAAGGTGAGGGTTTAAAAAATAAAAAAAAAATTTAAAATTTAAAAATTTAAAAAAAAGAAAAAGAAAAAGACAAAGAAAGAAAAACCTGGGGAAACTTTTATGAACTGATGCAAAATCAAGTGCACAGAACTAGAACATTGTATAGACTCTATAGAGTAACAGCAGTAAACTAACAATGATCAGCTGTAAATGACTTAGCTATTATCAGTTAATACAATGTTCTAAGACATTTATGAAGGACTTATGAAGAAAAATGCTATTGACCTTCAGAAAAAGAACTGATCAACTCTCAATGCAGATGGAAGCATAATTTTTTCACTTTCTTTTTTTCCTTTTTGCAACATGGAAATATATTTTGTATGATTTCACATATATAATTGAGATCACATTTCTTGCCTTCATAATGGTTGGAGGAGGGGTGGGAAGGAAGAGAGAATTCAGACTCACAAATCATTTTTAAGAATTTAATTTAAAATGTATTCTAGCCTCCTGCCTTCATTTATCTGCTTCTCCTTGCTAACGTGCTCTTCTCCTCCCTGCTTCTCCAAATACCATGTCCTTCAACTAATGGCCACTGCCTACCTTGGTGGCACCAGTCCACACTGATCAGAGCATGTATGCACCCAGCAGAAATGGATCATTTCAATTCCTTCAGTGTCTTACACAAAGTAATTACTACAAAAATACTTGATTGGCTACCTGACTGATTCTCTCTTCTCTCTCTGAATGATTATGTTTAGTGGCTGTATCACACGGACAATTTGAATCTTTGTCCTTAGACATATGGTGTCTTGCTCTCAACTTCTCACCAATATGAAAGCTAGAAGGGGCCTGAGGCATCATCTTAGTCCTGTCCCATTTTGAATAGGAGGAAAAAGAAGGCCCAAAGGGTGAAAATGACTTGCCAGGGCCAAAAGGGAGTATGAAGAGATCTAGCATCTAAAATCAGTTATTTTGGGGCAAGGAGAGGTACACTTTATTTATATTCTTTCATTCATTTATTTATTTGTTTTTAGGTGTGTTTTTTAATATTTTTTTCATGGTTACATGATTCATGTTCTTTCCCTCCCCCCCAAATGCTCCCCATCCTCCCCGTAGTGGATGCGCAGTTCCATTGGGTTTTACATGTTACACTGATCAAGACCTAATTCCATATTATTGATAGTTGCCCTGGAGTGGTTGTTTAGAATCTACTTCCCAAATCTTATCCCCATAAAACCATGTGATCAAGCAGTTGTTTTTCTTCTGTGTTTCTACTCCCACAGTTCTTCCTCTGAATATGGATAGTGTTCTTTCTCACAAGTCCCTCAGAATTGTCCTGGATCATTGCATTGCTGCTAGTAGAGAAGTCCATTATATTCGATTGTACCACAGTGTATCTGTCTCCTGGTTCTGCTCCTTTCACTCTGCATCAATTCCTGGAGGTTGTTCCAGTTCACCTGGAATTTCTCCAGTTCTTTATTCCTTTGAGCACACTAGTATTCCATCATCAACAGATACCACAGTTTGTTCAGCCATTTCCCAATTGAAGGGCATCCTCTCATTTTCCAATTTTTTGCCACCACAAAGAGCTCGGCTATAAATATTTTTGTACATGTCTTTTTTCTCATGATCTCTTTGGGGTATAAACCCATCAGTGGTGTGGCTGGATCAAAGGGTAGACAGTCTTTTAAAGCCCTTTGGGCATAGTTCCAAATTGCCAGCCAGAATGGATGGATCAATTAACAACTCCATCAGCAATGCATTAATGTCCCAATTTTGCCACGTCTCCTCCAACATTTATTACTTTCCTTTGCTGTCAAGTTAGCTAATCTGCTAGGTGTGAGGTGGTACCTCAAAGATGTTTTGATTTGCATTTCTCTAATTATAAGAGATTTAGAACACTTTCTCATGTGTTTATTGATAGTTTTGATTTCTTTATCTGAAAATTGCTTATTCATATCTCTTGCCTATTTATCAATTGGGGGCTTGATCTTTTGTACAAATGATTTAGTTCCTTATCTATTTGAGTAATTAGACCTTTGTCAAGAGTTTTTTGTTATAAAGATTTTTTCCCAATTTGTTGCTTCCCTTCTAATTTTGGTTACATTGGTTTTGTCTGTACAAAACCTTTCTAATTTAATGTAATCAAAATTATTTATTTTACATTTTGTAAATTTTTCTAACTCTTGCTTGGTTTTAAAATCTTTCCTTTCCCAAAGATCTGACAAGTATGCTATTCTGTGTTCACCTAATTTACCTAAAGTTTCCTTCTTTATATTCAAGTCATTCATTGATTCTGAATTTATCTTGGTGTAGGGTGTGAGATGTTAATCTAGACCCAATCTCTCCCATACTGTTTTCCAATTTTCCCAGCAGTTTTTGTCAAATAGTGGATTTTTGTCCCAAAAGCTGGGCTCTTTGAGTTTATCATAGTCTGTTTTGCTGAGGTCACTTAATCCAAGTCTATTCCACTGATCTTCCCTTCTGTCTCTTCTCCAGTATCATATTGTTTTGATGACCACTGCTTTATAGAACAATTTAAGATTTGGTACTGGTAGGCCACCTTCCTTCACATTTTTTTTTTCATTATTTCCCTTGATATTCTTGATCTTTTGTTCTTCCAGATGAACTTTGTTATAGTTTTTTCTAATTCAGTAAAAAAATTTCTTGGTAGTTTGATAGGTATGGCACTAAGTAAGTAAATTAATTTGGGTAGGATGGTCATTTTTATTATGTTAGCTCATCCTACCCATAAGCAATCAATGTTTTTTCCAATTGTTTAGATACAGTTTTAATTATGTGGAAAGTGTTTTGTAGTTGTGTTTGTATAATTTCTGTGTTTGTCTTGGCAGATAGATTCCTAAGAATTTAAATTATCTAGGGTGATTTTAAATGGAATTTCTCTTTCTACCTCTTGCTGCTGAGGTGTGTTGGAAATATATAGAAATGCTGATATAAAATCAGTTATTTCTGATGTTATTTCTACCACTTAAGGACAAGGTCAAAGTCATATTGGGAGTGAGAAGAGAAAATACCCCATAGCACCTTAGTTCAAAGCTAGACAGAAGGCATGTGCTCAGTCAAGATATGGCTGACTATGAGGCAGCTAAGTGACTCAGTGGTTAGAGATCCAGGCCTAGAGACGGGAGGTCCTGGGTTCAAATCTAGCTGTATGACCCTAAACAAATCCATTAATCCCAAATGCCTAGCCCTTCCACTCTCCTGCCTTAGAACCAATACTTAGTATCATTTCTAAGACAGAAGGTAAGGATTAAAGAAAGAAAAAAAAAGACTTGCTTGACTGGATTTCTAGGATGCTGTAAGAAAGGAGAGCAGAAGAAGCCATGTCAAACTTCTGCTTAAAACATTCTGACCTCTAACCTTGTGATGCAAACCAAAATCAGGGCCAGAGCACTGGATTTTCTTCTATTAATCATTCATCTATACCCTAAGATGCTAGAGTCAGAAAACTAACTCATTTGCTCCTTCCCTCAGAGTCAACCCTAGTGGGTGGTATTAGAAATTAATATTTTTCAGA
Source organism: Gracilinanus agilis (assembly GCF_016433145.1). Taxonomy (NCBI): domain Eukaryota; kingdom Metazoa; phylum Chordata; class Mammalia; order Didelphimorphia; family Didelphidae; genus Gracilinanus; species Gracilinanus agilis. The sequence continues at coordinate 489,461,783 of NC_058133.1, read as the reverse complement.
GACTACAGATGACATACATTTTAGCTTCTAACTCCAGGAATTTCCTGTACTTTATATAGTTCCCTTATTTTGGTTGCATTCTGCCAAAGGTAGCATTCATCTTCTTGGAGGGGGCATAAACTGTTCAGAGAAATCCATAACACCACCTGCCCTCAGACATTTACCTCAAAGGCCGTGAGAGAATGATGGAGCCAGCTTAGGTTTCACAGTAAAGAAAGAGCAACAGAAGCAAAAGCAGCCTACTGGAAATGAGTGAGGTTAAGACTGCTTCATTCACTTTGAGCAGCTGATCAAATTGAATCAAACTCATAAATATGTACTGAGGGCCTTGAGGGCCCTTTGCTAGGTGCTGGGGAAGATACAAAGAAATCTAAGATTTCCCTTTTTCTTTCTTTTAAAATTAAAAAAATCCCCCCAATTACACATAAAAACAATTTTTAACATTTATTTTCTAAAAATTTGAGTTCCAGATTTTTTCCCTCCCTTCCCCCTTTCTGAGATGGCAAGCAATTTGATCTAGGTTATACATGTACAATCATACAAAACATATTTTCATTGGTCATGTCATTGTGGAAGAAGATACATATAAAAAAATCCAAGAAACAAGAAGAAAAATAGTATATTTCGATCTACATTCAGACGGGGGGGGGGGAGATAACATTTTTCATCCAAAGTCCTTTGGAACTGTCTTAGATTATTGTATTGCTGAAAATAGCTAAGAAAGACTTCTCTGTTTCCCTCAGTGGCACAAGACTGACCCAACCAATCAGGCTTGGGTATTGCCTTCAATTCCTCACTTTCCTTCTGCCAACCCCTTCCTCTCAATTCTCCAATACTGTTCACATTTCCAAGTATTTCCAATACTTCTACCCTAAGACAGACCTACTGCTAAGTCTCCAGATGAGTCTTCCCACTGGTAAGCTTTTGTTTAGATTAATCTTCTTCATGCACACATCTGTTCATATCACTTGACTCTTCCCCACTGCCTAGATGAGGAAATCCAAACTTCTCCATGTATGGAAATGAAGGCCCCTCTGTGATCTGGTATCACCCAGTGTTTCTGGTCTCTGCTCACACTACACGTAACCTCTATGTAGGAGGGAGTGTGACAATCCACTGGCCAAACTCAGCTACTTGCCATCCATCCCCCACATGTGCTCCTCCCTCTCACTTCTGGGCCTTTCCTTACAACATCCCTATGCTTAGGATGTCCTTTCACCATGAGCTCCTCTGCCACATTCCCTCTCCCATAGGACAATACTTCAATGCATGAAGGCAACCACCATGTCTTTCCTGAGGCTTCTCTTTTCCGCTCAATCTCTTTTAAAGACTTTCTCAAACTGCCATGTCCATGGAAACTTCCCTAGTATGTGATGGTCTTCTTTCTCCTCACTTAACCTCACATAGTTCACATAGAACTTTGTTGGCCCCTTGGCACTTCTCTTCTGCAAATATAGTTTTACTGGGCTTGGGAGGGAGGGAGGGAGGAGGGGACACTTTGATTTGGAGTTGGTAGATATTTATTGTTTTTTTTAAAACATTTATTAATATTCATTTTTAACATGGTTACATGATTCATGCTCCTACTTTCCCCTTCACCACCACCCCCACGCCCCCCCCCCCCATGGCCGACGCACATTTCCACTGGTTTCAACATGTGTCATTGATCAAAACCTATTTCCAAACTGTTGTTAGTTGCATTGGTGTGGTAGTTTCGAGTCCACATCCCCAATCATGTCTATCCCAACCCATGCGTTAGAGCAGTTGTTTTTCTTATATGTTTCCTCTCCTGCAGTCCTTCCTCTGAATGTGGGTAGCATCTTTACCATAAATCCCTCAGGGCTGTCCTGGGTCATTGCTTTCTGCTGGTACAGACGTCCATTACATTCGATTTTACCACAGTATATCAGTCTCTGTGTACAATGTTCTTCTGGCTCTGCTCCTTTCACTCTGCATCAGTTCCTGGAGGTCTCTCCAGTTCACATGGAATTCTTCCAGCTTATTATTCCTTTTAGCACAATAGTATTCCATCACCAGCATATACCACAGTTTGTTCAGCCATTCCCCAATTGAAGGACATCCACTCCTTTTCCAGTTTGTTGCCACCACAAAAAGCGCAGCTATAAATATTTTTATACAAGTCTGTTTATCTATGATCTCTTTGGGGTACAAACCCAACAATGGTATGGCTGGATCAAAGGGCAGGCATTCTTTTATAGCCCCTTGAGCATGATTCCAAATTGCCAGCCAGAATGGCTGGATCAGTTCACAGCTCCACCAGCAATGCATTAATGTCCCAATTTTGCCACATCCCCTCCAGCATTCATTACTCTCCCCTTCTTTCATTTTAGCCAATCTGCTAGGTGTGAGGTGATACCTCAGAGTTGTTTTGATTTGCATTTCTCTAATTATTAGAGATTTAGAACACTTTCTCATGTGCTTATTGATTCTTTTGATTTCTTTACCTGAAAATTGCCTATTCATGTCCCTTGCCCATTTATCAATTGGGGAATGGCTTGATTTTTTATACGATTGATTTAACTCCTTGTATATTTGAGTGATTAGACCTCTGTCAGAGTTTTTTGTTATAAAGATTTTTTCCCAATTTGTTGTTTCCCTTCTGATTTTGACTACATTGTTTTTGTTTGTACAAAAGCTTTTTAGTTTAATATAATCAAAACCATTTAATTTACATTTTGTAATTTTCTCTAACTCTTGCTTGGTTTTAAAATCTTTCCCAGAGATCTGACAGGTATACTATTTTGTGTTCACTTAACTTATTTATAGTTTCCCTCTTTATATTCAAGTCATTCACCCATTCTGAATTTATCTTGGTGTAGGGTGTGAGATGTTGGTCTAAAACTAATCTCTCCCATATTGTTTCCCAATTTTCCCAGCAGTTTTTGTCAAATAGTGGATTTTTGTCCCAAAAGTTGGGCTCTTTGGGTTTATCATACACTGTCTTGCTGACGTCACTTACCCCAAGTCTATTCCACTGATCCTCCCTTCTGTCTCTTAGCCAGTACCATATTGTTTTGATGACTGCTGCTTTATAGTATAGTTTAATATCTGGTACTGCTAGGCCACCTTCCTTCACATTTTTTTTTCATTATTTCCCTTAATATTCTCGATCTTTTGTTCTTCCAAATGAACTTTGTTATAGTTTTTTATAATTCAGTAAAGAAGTTTTTTGGTAGTTTGATAGGTATGGCGCTAAATAGGTAAATTAATTTGGGTAGAATGGTCATTTTTATTATGTTAGCTCATCCTACCCATGAGCAATCAGTGTTTTTCCAATTGTTTAGATCCAGTTTTATTTGTTTGGAAAGTGTTTTGTAGTTGTTTTCGTATAACTGCTGTGTTTGTTTTGGTAGATAGATTCCCAAGTATTTTATATTGTCTAGGGTGATTTTAAATGGTGTTTCTCTTTCTACCTCTTGCTGCTCTAATGTGTTGGAAATGTATAGAAATGCTGATGATTTATGTGCATTTATTGTATCCTGCAACTTTGCTAAAGTTGTCGATTATTTCTACAAGATTCTTAGTTGATTCTCTAGGATTTTTTAAGCATACCATCATATCATCTGCAAAGAGTGATAGCTTAGTCTCCTCCTTGCCTATTTTGACACCTTCAATTTCTTTTTCTTCTCTAATTGCTACTGCTAGTGTTTCTAGTACTATGTTGAATAATAGAGGTGATAATGGGCATCCTTGTTTCACTCCTGATCTTATTGGGAAGGCTTCTAATTTATCCCCATTGCATATGATGTTTGTTGATGGTTTTAGGTATATACTGTTTGTTATTTTTAGGAAAGGTCCTTCTATTCCTATACTTTTCAGTCTTTTCAATAGGAATGGATGCTGTATTTTGTCAAAGGCTTTTTCAGCATCTATTGAGATAATCATGTGATTTTTGTTTGTTAGACTGTTGATATGGTCAATTATGTGGATGGTTTTCCTAATATTGAACCATCCTTGCATTCCTGGTATAAATCCCACCTGAGATCATGGCGGATGATCTTCTTAATTACTTGCTGGAGTCTCTTTGCTAATATTCTATTTAAGATTTTTGCATCTATGTTCATTAGGGAGATTGGTCTGTAGTTTTCTTTCTCTGTTTTTGATCTCCCTGGCTTTGGAATCAGTACCATATTGATATTTATTGTTTTTATGAGTCATCTTGAAAAGATTTATTATCTAGTCTACTCCAGGCCATATAGTGATAGGCTTTAATGACTACACTGGTCCTCAAACAGCACACAGAGACCGCCACCAGGCCCAAATCTTCTAGAATGTCAGAAGCTGCTAGAGCTTGTGCTCCCTTGGCATTGTGTTTGGGAACTCAAAGTCAATGTCATCTTGAGATGAGGCATCAGATTAAGACTTTTGAAGACTAAAGTCTTTGAAATAGTGAAGATTTGGAGTATGGCAACTACTTGGGGAATATGCTGCCACCATTGCTCTTCTAACCCCTCCCCGCCACTCAGCTAGGTGATCCATTGAGGGCAAACCCTACATTTTATAGACAGTGGACACCGAACAGAAGTTTGACAACTAAAACAGGACACACTCATGTTCCAAAACAAAGAACATGATGGTTATGGCACAATTCTGTTGCTGAACCTGATTACCATCAAGCCTGGGCTCAGGACATTTCTAAAGTATGTCCCTTATATATTTGTAGCAATCATGCTAGTAGGCAGCCAGGTGGCACAATGGATAGAGCACTGGACCTGGAGTCAGAAAGACTCATCTTTCCAAGTTCAAATCTGGCCTTGGACACTTACTAGCTAGGTGACCCTGGGCAACTTCACTCTGCCTTAGTTTCCTCATCTGTAAAATATACTAGAGAAGGAAATGCTAAGCCACTTCAGCATCTCTACCAAGAAAACTCCAAATGAGGTCATGAGGAGTCAGACAGAACAACAAAGTAATCATGCGAATCAAACAGGATTTCCTCAGCATCTATTACATACCTAAAAGAGGTGTAAAGGCATATATTCTTGTTTTACAGAAATATATAAGGCCCATTCCACTCCCTGTTCACAAGGATAAGCCATATACACATGAAATAATTAGAGAACAAGGGAGCACACGATCATGGATGGACTGCTGAGGATTATGGAAAAAGTAGGGAGGAAAGAGGATGAGAATGGGAAAAGGGGAGGCTTTTTAGAGGAATCAGAATCTGAGCTGAGATATATAGAATCTGGATAGATGGAAGGAAACAGAGAAGGCATTCAAAGTAGAGGAGAGAGGATCTGCCAGGGCTCAGAGTGAGAATGAGGCTGACATGTGGGGATAGGGCCCAGGAAGGAAGTCAGGCAAATGGAACTAAATGGAGATAGTGGTAGCTTTTCCATTAGATGGGACAGGTAAGGTGAGGGTACGGCATCCTATCACTTCAGGAAGTTGAGGGCATAGTCAATGACAGTCTAACTTCTGTTTTCTTTTAAGCTGATTTGATAATATTTGAATACTCCTTTGCTTCTAGTTGGTACCAGAAAACAAAGACTTTTATAGAGGACTGCTATTTGGTTCCCAAAAGACACTCTTATCAGCAACTAATATGCATCTGGACATTTTGAAGAAAAAAGTCTTTTAAATATTTCAAAATACGACTGATAAAGATATGGAAATGATTAGTTAAATTTTATAAAATAGAAAAAAGTTTTTTTCCCAAGCAGTATGTGGGCAACCTAAGGACAAGAGTCACACTGAATGAGGGCCTGTGGCAATCTGCATTTCAGAGAGAGTCCCCACATCTCAGAGGTCATAGAGCCATTGAAGGGTAAAAGTAAGTATCTTTGTTTAAAGAGGCCACAACTGTTACACTGGAAGAAGAGCCATCCTAAGTAAACCTGGAAGCCTGATGTCTGCTAGGATATTTGAAATACTCCAAGGGAATCTATGAAGGACCATAGGGAGACTAGAACAAAAACATCTGCCTCAGAAGTTAACCACGGGGAACAGCCAGGTGGCTCCATGAATAGAAAACAGGCCCAGAGTTGGGAGGTCCTTGGTTCAAATTTGGCTTCAGACACTTCCTAGCTGTGTGATCCTGGGCAAGTCACTTCACTCCAACTACCTAGCTTATACTCTTCTTCTGACTTGGGTCAGGCTATTTCCTAAGTAGTTGTTCTGTTGAGGGTATCTGACCTAACTTGTATGATACCTGAATCCATGTAATTAGGTGTCAGAGTATAGGGTTCCCAAACTATCTGTGAAGGCAAAAGAGGGAGCTCAGTGGTTACTGAAAAGGCGGCCTGAACTCATGGTTGCTGTCAGTATGATCTGAAATTTGTGAAGCCAACTTAGTCCACATAAGGTATTATTACTAATACTATTCATTACTTCTTTAAGGTCCAATCCATCTCTCTGTCTCTCCTTTGAAACTCTTCCAAAGAGTTGGAATTGACCACTGCCATTGCTGCCTCTGTGCTATCCAGACTTTTTCTGGTGCCAGGAAGACAATGTGGCTGCTTAGACTTGCTTTTATCCCTGAAACTCAGGCAGTGAAAACTCAACTTGAGCTGAGAATTGTATGTGCATCTGGGGAGATTTCAGGAGATAACATCGTGATTTTTACAGGTTAATGAAGTGTCCTGGAAGTAAGATAATGGCAGCAGAAGGGCAGTAGGGAGATGGCAATGCAAGGGGAAAAAACCCTATGATAAGCCCAGCTTCTTCCAATAGAAGACACTGTCTCTGGCCTGATTAGGGCAAAGTTGACCCAAACAGGAGGAGAGGAGGGGAAATGAAATCTCTTCCATTATGAACAAAAAGAAAATCAATATATAATTTCAGGTATAAAAGACACCACGTTCTTCTTTGAGTAAATGAAAAATTAAAAAGTGATATTCTCTAGTTACCTATCTATCTATTTTTCAATCCTGGCTTGTGGAATTAAAGCTCTGCTAAAGAGATGGCAAATGGAATTGCTCTGTAACTGGATACCTCCTCTCTGTGAGATGTGCTCAGAGCGCCTAGTTCTGATCACCTTCAGATACCAGCAGCACCCCTCCTCCCTAAACTTCAGCTGGGATCTCCCCATCACTAGGGAGGTGTTCAAGAAAATGGACTCAAAGCCAGATGGGATGCTGGGGAGATGTTAGAATGAAATGAATAGCAACAGGATGGACAAGTAGTTAGCAACACTGACTAAGCACCCACAGAATATTGTTACCAGGCAACACTAGAAGGGTAAGGCCAAGAAGACACATTCTCTGCCCTCAAAGGACTCACAATGTACACACTGAGGCAGGTCAATATGGGTACAAGAGGGAAGTGAAGAGGGGAAGGGGGAAGGCATTTACAAATTTGCCAACACTGCGAATTGATTTATTGTCATGCCCAATATAAGAATAAAAGGATCGAGGCTGATCATTCAATGAAAGCAACGGTAACAGGTAGTCAGTCTGAGTAGTGGTATCTTGATACTAATGAAATACTAAGAGTCCTGGGGGAAGTCCTCCTGCAGTGCACTGGATGGATCTACAACAGAGGCCTGATGGAAGGATGCAGATGAGAATCTTGTAGGGGATGAAGACATGGATGTCCACAAGCTGGCCTGGAAATATTAGTGCTCACCGTGGTGAATGGGAATCAGAAAGATAAGAAGGTAAATTGGGAAAGCCTGAGTCTTCAGATGGTAAGAGCTATAGCCCTCCCTCCCTCCGTCCCTCCGTCCTTCCCTCCCTCTTCCTTCATCCAACTATCTATCTATCTATCTATCTATCTATCTATCTATCTATCTATCTATCTATCTATCTATCTATCTATCTACTGTTTATTTATTTGTTTGTTTGTAGCCCTTAACTTCCGTCTTGGAGTCAATACTGTGTATTTGCTCCAAGGCAGAAGAGTGGTAAGGGTGGGCAATGGGGGTTAAGTGACTTGCCCAGGGTCACACAGGTAGGAAGTGTCTGAGGCCAGATTTGAACCTAGGACTTCCCATCTCTAGGCCTGGCTCTCAATCCACTGAGCTACCCAGCTGCCCCCCACTCCTTTCTTTAAATGAGATTCATTGGCTCTTGGTGGAAGAGGCAGCAAGGGACAGGCAATGGTAATAGACAATGCTATGTAACAGACAATGCCTGCCAGTGGTCCCATAGGACAACTACTTGATTACCATCATGTTTCTCTTCCTCATCATCATCATCCCTCTCACTGCATCATATCTTTGTTCCTCTCACATACTGTTGTCTGGTATTCTTCCCCTCTAAATCATCTCCTTTCCTTCTCCCCCACAACATTTGCTGGCTGTTCACTTTGTCATTGCCTCTTTCCACTCCCCACTTCCATGACATCTCAGACTACCCTTGCCCCTGTCTTCCTTCTTTCTCCTTCTGGGGTGGCTGGAACGTGTCTAAGAGACACCCAATTTCAGGACAACTCTAGTGGGCTTCAGTTGAGGCAGCCTCCTCCACTCAGACTGAGTTGGAAATTATTTCAAACTAACCCATACTCATCACCCCTACTTGATGAGGCCCAAGAACTTCAAAGACACACAAGAGACAGTTCTTGACTTCAAGAAGCTTACAAATACAGTATAATTTAATAGTGTGTAATACATTCATAGAAAAAGTAGAAATAAAGTAGAATATGATAAGGGAAAAGCATGATTGAAAAAAAATTGAAAATTGAAAAAAATCTGCCTGGGCAGCTAGGTGGCTCAGTGAATAGAACACCAGTCCTAGAGACATGAGGTTCTGGGTTCAAATCAGGCCTCAGACACTGCCTATGTGACCTTGGGCAAGTCATTTAACCCAAACTTCCTAAACCTTAATACTCTTCTTCATTGGAACCAATATTCAATATTGATTTTAAGATAGAAAGTAAGAATTTTTTTTTTAAGTCTGCAATAGGCAGACTGGCTTTCCAATGGAAGTAAAGGGAAGAGTAATTAATGAAGTCTTAATGAAGGAAATGACTCCTTTGTTGGGTCTTAAAGAGGATTTCAACTACCAGAAACATGGAAAGAATGTGTTCTAGGTACAATGGATCATCTACACAAAAGAACAGTGGCAAGAGAGTACAAGACAGAATTGGAAAGGGGAAAGAGTTCCCTTTGTCTAAGATGAAGAGTGTATGGAGGGGAATCACATCAAATAAGCCTGAAAAGATGGTTTAGAGGGAGAGTGTAAAGTGCCTTCAATCTCTAGCTAAGGAATTTGCCTTTCATTCTAGAGGCACTAGGGAGGTACTACACATTTTTGAGATGGGAATGGTAATCCAGAAAGTCCTGTGCCTTAAGAAAATTATTTTGGCAGCTGTGTGAAGGACAGATTAGAGGAAGCAAAAATATGGGAAAGAAATAAAGCTGGAAAACCAATGAGGCAATTATTACAATAATCTAACCTGCCTGAGGGTGGTGGCGGTGGACAGTAAATAAACAAAAAGGGATATATGCAAGACATATTCTGGAGATTGTATCAATGCCATTTGGTCACTATTTGGATCTGAGGAAAAAGGGGAAAAAGGAATCAAAAAGTGCTGCCAGGCTGAGGTGGGATGAGCCCAGGGATCAGTCCCTAGAAATGCTAGTTGCTGCTCAAGCCAAGAGTTTGGAAAAGGGACCAAGTGGAAGACACTAAAGGCAATAAATTGCCTCTACCTGGCTGCTCAGTGTTTCTTCTTAGGCTTTTTATTCATAGAATATTTGTATCAGAAGGAAACTTTAAGATGACCTAATCCAATCCTTTCATTTTACATGGAAGGGAAATGATTACAGCACTAAGATCTGAGAGCCAGGGCCTAGTACTTATTACCTGCAGATCACTTAGCCCCTTTGGGCCTTAGTTTCTCCCTTTATAAAGAAAAGGGCTGGACCAGAGGATCTCAAAGAGCCTTTCTAGTTCTAGGATTCCTTCTGCTCTTGCCTTTGTTCCTACCTCCTGCTGCTTGCTCTGCATCTACAAGAGCATTACCTATTCCAGCTCACAGGTCTTTGATGAATAACTTCCAGTGATCTCCTGATGCTATGGTAACATCCCTAAAGTAAGGCCAACAGCAGTCAGAGTAGCCAGCCAGCACTTCATTTTTCACAGGGGAAAAGCAGAACCTCTGTGGAGCAGAGATCTGGCTCCCTGCCTGAAGCATCACAAACAATAAGGGCTTTGTGTGACCCACAGTCAAAAGAGGAGAGTGGATATCGGCCATGCCGATAGGAAAATCCCTCTGAGAAAGTCAAGTTGGATTCAAAACCACATGCTTTGTGTGTTTTTCAATCTATGCCATTCAGGCTTTCTGAAAATGAGTAGTTAGGTGATATCAGACCAGGGTGATCAAAAGTTTCAAGCCTAGAACCAAGGTAGAATCTGATCTCCAGCCTAGGGGTGGGGGGGTTTTCTGCAACTTAATATTCCAAAACAATCAATGGCTTCATTTTTTAGCAGCGCCTCTTAAATCATCTTTAGAACTCCAAGTCCAGAGTTTATTAAATGGGTGGGCAAATAATCTGCTAGCATAATAAGGCCAAGTTATTTTCAGCCAAAACAAAAAGATATGAAAATAAAACACTTACCTAGCCTACCTGCCCACTGCCTTTAAGAGGCTGAATTGTCAGGATTATATTTAATTATTAGAAACCAGGAAAAAAGAGATATTTTAAAAATGCAATCAAGGCAGGAGAAGTTGAGTACAGAAGAATTTATTTTTAAGTGTAGCAACTTGTAATCAAAAATCCATTTTCTGGGAATGAAGTTGAATAAGAAATATTTCTGTTACTGGGGGAAGGGCCAAGCTAGAAAAAAGGAGTTCTATGAAAAGCAGATAGGTAGATAATACTGCCCTCAGTAAAATCTTCTCTGCAGTGGGTAGCAAAGATATTTTTTTTCCCTTAGATAGTTCAACTCTATCAATAGACCAGGAAAGAGGAATTGCCAAAGCCTAGAAAAATTATTTTAAGCTTGGGAGTTAAATATTTTCCCAGAGTCCTTCCATCTAGAACATTCTTTCAACTTCCTGCCCACCCCCACCTTTTCCTGTTCCTCGACACTTGGGATCCTCCTAGTCCAGCTCTTTGAGGTGCCCTAAGCTCTTCCAAAGACACCCTCAGTAGGGTCAGCATCAGTTCAGCTAGAAAAGTGATCTTTGGAAAATCTGTCCCCTGACATAAAGCAGCCACCAGCAGCTTGTCCCATTAGGGCAGAACCTCATCTGCTGCTAACATTTGACAAGGTAATCACACTCACACTGCTGGCTGGCAAAAGGCATTTTTGCCTTCTCCTCAGCCTGGATGTTTGCAAACTACATCCATGAGAGGCACATTTCCCTCCTTTCTACATTTCCCAAATACCTGATCCCTAAAAAAATCCTGAATCTTGGCAGGCATGAAACTGGCTGTCAGGGGCTTAGCACCCATACTATGAAGGTGGGGAGGTGGAAGCCTCATGAGAATTCCTGAGAGGCCCACATAAGCACCTGTGATTTATATATGCAACAAACTGTAAAATTCACGGCTACTAATGTTCAGGAAATGAAATGCCCTTAACAGATTTTCAGGGACCTGGGCCTGCTGTCTCTCTCCTCTAACACCTGGAAGGGGCTACATCACTGTAAAGTTAAACATGGAAAGCAGATTGTTGGGAGACCCAGTAGTTAAAGACCAAAAGGCACAGGTATGAGAAAGAATGAAAAATGCTCATAACTCACTTGTCCTGGGATTCAATATACACGTAGAGATGAGGCTCAAAACACTTGGATATGATACCATGAAATGGGTTTTCTGGGACCTTTGGCTTCTTTGGCTGGGGAGTAAAATAGGCATGTGAGCAACCTCTGTCCACTTCTAAGCACCTCCAAAGACAAAAGCCCCTCAGACCCCACTCCCAACTTCCTGATAAGAAGCCCCTTGATATAACTAAGTGATCACAATCAGGACAATAAGGGAGCTCCATCAGCTAGCATCATTCATTTGCTTTGTTCACTCCTAGATTTAGTGTTCCTTTGATAACAGGCCTTTCCATTTACCAACTGTTTTATGAACAACTTCAGTGACTATCCAGCAAGCTGTCTAGACAGGCAATACAGATTGTAAAATTACATCCATGAATTCATTTCTTTTCCAAATATCCCTCTGAAAATAAACAGGGAGTTTTAAAATTCCTACATGTCACCTTTTGTTTCTATAAGTCTTTAGATTTATCACTGCCATCTAAAGGGCCCTGAACTAAATGGCCTTGCTAACAGAACTCTCTCAGACCATTCAAGCCAGAACATTAAAGATCCTCTTGTCCATTCTCCTTATTTTACGGATAAAGAAGCTGAGAACAGAGAGAACTGACTTGTCCAAAGCCGCTCTGAAGAGCAGGAACTCAAACCCATGTCTCTTTAGTCTTCTAACTCCAAGACTGGAACTCTTTCCGCTCTTACTGGACATTTATAAAGACTGTCAAAATGAATCAATTAAACAAACACAGCAACAAGAACACAAGATTGAAACACTAAAAAGAAAGATGGCTTGGGTAGGTGACTGGTAGGACCCTGCCTTTGCCTGCCTTAATTTCTGCTTGTCCTCTTCCCCTCATGATCATGACTCAGCTGAGAGAAAGAACCTTGGAACATTTAGCAGGAGCATTCTGGCTGCATTTGACTATTTCAATTAGCTATGCTTAGGAAGAAAAGCATGGATAGGATGGCTAGGTCTTTCATCAGGACAGCATCATGACGTAGGGTCAATATTTGTCCTGAAAGTGGCATTCCTAGAGTGAAGCAGCAGTTGGGGAGTCTAATCCAGACACTATGGTCTTCTTTCTGCATTGTTCAGTTTCCCCAATGGTCACTTCTCAGCTTAAAGAAAAGACTAACTCATCCAGCAGTAGCATCTAGACTAGATTTCTGAGTGTGTGAATTCTGTCCAAAAGCTACAGATGTTTAAACTATTTCCTCCTGGAGTTTGATGGAATAATAAAAGGTTCCTGTTGTCACAGTCAGGAGGGCTGCAGCTGGCCCATTTCCTTTTATTACCATCCAACGTAAACAGATTAAATCAAACTGCTCAGATCCCCAGAAGGGTATTCTTGAGACCATGGATTTCTTATTTCTTGCCTTGTCCCTTTTTGTCATTATATCCTAACAGCCTTTTCAGATGTCACTTTTTATTATTGGAAATGTCTTGGGCAAGTCAATGAACATTTATTAAGCGCCTACTATGTGTAGGAATTCTACTCAGACTGCCAAGAATATATGACCTCCCAAGTCCTCTCTGAAACCCAACTCAATTTCTCCCCCTTCTCCAAAGTAGTCTCTTCTTCCAGTACTTGATCTCCATAATCCACTCTTGTCCCCTCAAAAATCCAGAAATCACAACTACCTAGATGACTAACAATGTCATTTGCCTTCAGTTGGCACCCTGGGGGGATTGAAGGCTTTGTTCACCCATGATTCTTCTTGTTTAAGAAGCTATATTCTGGAACAACTAGGTGATACAGAGGATAGAGCACCAGGCCTGGAGTTGAGATGACTTGGATTCAAATCTAGTCTCAGATACTTCCTAGCTGTGTAACTCTGGGCAATTCATTTAGTGTCCATTGCTTAGCTCTTACCACGCTTCTGCCTTAGAACCAATTCTAAGACAATAGGTAAGCATTTAAAAAAAAAGAAGAAAAAGCTATGTCCTACTCCTTGGGTAAAACCCCGATTCTTATCCCCTTTGTATCTGAATCTCTTCCAGCAAAGTGTAAAAATACCATTTTTTAGTTTTCAAGAAACCTCTTGTTTTAGACAATGCTTCTGAGCAGTGGGCAGCTTTCTTTTTTTTAAAACCCTTACCTTCCATCTTAGAATCAATACTGTGCATTGGTCCCAAGGCAGAAGAGTGGTAAGGGCAAGGCAAATGGAATAAAGTGTCTTGCTCAGGGTCACACAGTTACAAAGTGTCTGAAGCCAGATTTGAACCCTGGACCTTCCATCTCTAGGCCTGGCTCTCAATCCACTTAACCAACTAGCTGCTCCCAACTGACATCTTTCTGAAGAGACTTTCAGAATGTAACATTTCCCTAGTTTTATTCCTCCTTGGAATTCATTCCTGCCCCTCATTCCACCCTCTTTTACTTAAAACACAAAAAACAAAGCAGAAATGATCAACATTCCTTTAGAAACTGATTCCAGAAGGCCTGAGGGCTCTATAGCTGGACACAGTGACCATTCTGCCATAAGAGGAAATGGAGAATATCACCTGAAAAGCCCATACTTTTTAAGGGCCCAGAGATGGCTCCCCAGGCTGCCTTCCCCATTTAGCTTGTGAACAAACCAAAATGTCATCAAGAAATAAGCATCCAACCGCCAAGAGAAGCTAATTAAATAGTAAGTGTCATTAATAAAACAAAGGAAAAAATCTGATTTCCTGCTCTGACCTCTCCAGTCATAAACTGGAGCTGGAGCACAAATGGTCTGCAGCAGGCTAGAAAAGGAAATTTGGAGCCGATCACAGAGAAGGCAAGAGGAAATTGACAGTAACTCTCCTAATCTGCCACTGGGCCCCTCCGTAATTTCCAGGCCTGCACAATGGCTTCCCACTCCAGGGACCAGCTCACAACTCAACAGAGACCCTTCCTTTTCTGTCAGGACTGCTAACTTCCCTGGGAAACTGAAAGCCAACCAGTGATCTTCCAATATCTCACATCACCACCAAAGCAGATGATTGTGCAACAAAAAAGGGAGCTAACATTTCAGGGGATGATGAATGAGGCAGAACAGAATTTTGTTTGCTCATCCAGATGGGCTAATTATGCTTGTGCACATCAATGAAATTAATGGTGAGAATCCAGAGACCCTTCTAGAACACAGATAGAGTGAGGGCTATAGAGAAATTCTATAAAGCCCACCAAAACTGCTTCCTCATCAGGTATGAATATGGTCATACCATTTTTAGATGTGATTAGGCTGTTCCATGGAGTCCAAAGCACCTCAAACTTACCTGGTCTAAGTCCCCTTTGTCCATTGTCAATTCTTCCATCTCCGGGCCAGGTTCATCTTCCAGGAAAGGATTAGTGGATGGAGGAGGGACCTCTACCTTTTTCTATCAGGAGAACAAAAGAAAAGAGGAAGGATTTGTTTGTTTGCTTCTGATCCTCTCCACAGGCCCTGGCCCTTCTCTGATTTCCTGCCTTCTTAATAGTTCTCTGATAGAAAGCTTATCCATGGACTCCAAAAGGAGGACAGAGAGCTGAGATGTGGCCAAAAGAGGCTCATGTCAGCCAACATTTTGTAAGAGTCTATTAGGAGTGAGGCAGTGGGCTAAGCATGGGATACAAAGAATCAAAAGCCTATGACCCAGGGAGCTTGCATTCAACTTGACAGTGATGCCCCCAAGAGTGCCATCCACATTCTTACCACTGGGTACTAAGATTTATAAGTCAAACTCTTTACAACAAAAATTTCCATGTAAAATAAAGATTTCCATCCCTACCAACATTCCATTTGTTTTAAGCAACTTTCAATACAATATTGATAAGCAATGTAGCCTAATGGAAAGATCAGCAAGGAGCCAGACTTAGAGCCTAGATTTCATGCTGCTGTGAACAAGCTGTAGGGCCCAACTAGTCACCTCTTGTCTCTGAGTGTCAGTTTACTTATCTATCAAATGGGAATAATTGATCCTGGCCTCCCTGACTCACAAACAAATTGTGGTTCAAATGAATATGGAAACAATCATTCTGAAAAGTTGAAAAATATGATGACCACCCAGTTTGAGGAAAATGATGCTGAAATGGCTTCACCTCCTGGCACAGGTAGTGGGAGCTCAGGCTGCAGGAGGAGATGGGCATCTCAGGACATGACCAATGTGGGAATTTGTTTTTCTGGACTCCATGTCTGTTCCAAGGGCTTGGCTTTACTTTTCAATTAAGTAGAGTTGAGAAGGGGGAAGAGAGGAAAAAAGGAACCACAGACAGCAAGACAGCTTTGAAAGTCATAAACTGAATTTAGTGTGTGCTTAAAAAGAAAAGTAGGTTCTATATAATATTGATGGCCTTATGTACAATCACCACCTCCTTCTCTCTCTCTGTTGATATAACCAAAATCTAACATACTAAAAGAAGTACCTTAGTCCCCAGGAACACAGTCCTGGAATTTGAGACCTAGTGGGAAGGCTACAAAGGGGATATGTAAGAACAGGCCAGGAGGTGCTAGTATGCAAGAAGCCTATGGAAAGTCAAGGCACCCAGGTGCTTTTAAATGGATTGATAACATGTTAGTCTCAGCTACCATCATACATGTTAAGGAATCTTTGGGTCACAGGAGATAAGATGGTCCAGAGGACTTCACACATGCCCTATATCAGTGATGGTGACCCTTTTAGAGTTAGGGAGTGCCCAAACTGCAACCCTCAAGGTGCCCAACCCCTTACTCCAAACAAGGGTGGGGGGTGGGGAGGAAACACTTCCACTGAGCTGCTGGGCAGAGGGGCAGGTCATGTGAAAAATATCCTCAGGTGTGTGTGGAGAGTGCGCCATAGGTTCACCAATATGGCCCTAGATCTTCAACTGGAAAACAAGCTTGAAGGCATTCACTGTTTTGTTTTTTTAATTCTTTCTTTCTGTTTTAAAATCAATACTAAGTGGGGCAGCTGGGTAGCTCAGTGGATTGAGAGTCAGGCCTAGAGTCAGGAGGTCCTAGGTTCAAATCCGGCCTCAGACACTTCCCAGCTTTGTGACCCTGGGCAAGTCACTTGACCCCCATTGCCTACCCTTACCACTCTTCTACCAAGGAGCCAATACACAGAAGTTAAGGGCTTAAAAAAAATTAAAAAAATAAAATAAAATCAATACTAAGTACTGGTTCTACCACATAAGAGAGGGAAAGGCAAAGCAACTGGAGTTAAGTGACTTGCCCAGGGTCATACAACAAGGAAGCATCTGAGGCCAGATTTTAAACCCAGGTTCTCTTGACTCCAGGTCTAGTGCTTTATCCCCTGAGTCACCTACCTGCCCCTTGTAAACTATTTTTATCAGCTTAATTTCTGAAAAACATTTTGGTATAAATATTATTTGGGTAATATAACATCTAGATGAGCACCTCAAATTTGGATTTGACAAACCATGGCTTCTTTGTACAGAACTATATTGAATATTTCAACATCTATTATGGACCTAATGAGTACAGAGTACACCAGGCCCAAAGAGAGACCAAAAGTTTAGTGAAGATATGGTTTCTGCTCTCATAAAACAGAAAGATAAGAAACAACACTGATAATCAGAATACACAATGTTCTAAGAATATATTTGAGAGTTTCAAAACAAAGGGCTATAGGATGTCAAAACAGGAAGATTAGCACCAATAGTAGGGGAGGTTTCATTGAGGAGAGGATATTTCAGTTGAATGTAAGGGGGCCCCTAAGTAGCTGAGTGGATAGAGAGCCAGGTCTGGAGACAGAAGGTCCTGGGATCAAATCTGGCCTCAGACTCTTCCTAGCTATATGACCCAGGGCAAATCACTTAACTTCTGTTGCCTAGCTTTCACCACTCTTCTGTCTTGAAACTGGTATTGATTCTAAGACAGAAAGTAAGGATTAAAGAAATAAACCAGAGGTTAGAGACAAAGATGAATTTGGGAGCTGTCCCTTTCTGGGAGTAGGTGGGAGCTGAGGTCTCACTTAGGTATATTTGATTGGTTTCCTACCTTGAATAGAACACAGGTAAAAGCCTAGTAGCAAGCTGGTATGGAAGTTTTCAGGCATTTTCTAATGCCAGAAGGGAAAGGGTGCCAGGCAAGGGAAAGAGGATACATAGATAACAGAGTCTATTTCATAAGAAAGGCTTATTTTTTCCCAAACTACAAGAGGAATCTAGGCCCTGAGCTCTATCCACTATACCACCTTGCTGTCTCTATAATAGCAGCTAATACTGATATAGCACTTTAAGGATTGTAAAGCACTGTACAAAGCTAAACATTAAGTAGTTTCAGTTGGAGCAACTCCTGACACAATCTGACTTTGGTGGCAGGCATGGGGCTTCTGGACTAGACCAGGACATGTTCTACCTCATCTCACCAGACTGTGGCCTCCAGTAGGCTGGGATGGAATTACAAGCTTGGGTTTAGATTTTGTATAACTCAAATGACACAGTCCACTGGCTTCAAGATTCCTAAATGAAACCAAGAGGAGTGAAAAATCTGCCAGGAAAATTAAACACATTTTCCTATTTTAAAAGAATCCCTTCTTTTTTGTTATTTTTCAATTATGACATTTGCATTCATGCCATTCAGAAAGGCAGAATTCTTCCAACACCAAGTTCATCCTCTTAATTAAATCCTTTGGGATACCCCCTTCTCCATATCCACTCTTCAAAAAAAGGAGGCCCTGGGCCACTTCAAAGGCAGCACGTTTGCTGGGAGGAAAGGAAATGTTGGCTGAGTGAGCTGTGTCTGTATCTCGGTGCTTGCTTCAGCAGCACATATTCTAAAATTGGCACAATAAAGAGAAGATTAGCATGGCCCCTGCGCAAGGATAACATGCAAATTTGCGTCTATACCTGGGCACATGGTTCCCTTTATTTTCAAGAGATATTTGGGGGCAGCTGGGTGGCTGAGTGGATAGAGAGCCAGGCCTAGAGATGGGAGGTCCTAGATTCATATGTGACCTCAGACACTTGCTAGCTGTGTGACCCCGAGCAAGTCACTTAACCCCCACTGCCTAGACCTTACAACTCTTCTGCCTTGAAACCAATAAACATTATAGATTCTAAGATGGAAGGTGAGGTTTGTTTTGTTGTTGTTTTTTTTAAAGAGATAGTTATCAAAAGAATGAAATTCTGAAATGCCAAAGACATCTTTAGGATTATCCTTGTCAGAGGGCTCCTATGAGAAGTGGGAATTTGGGGAATCTTTGAATTCTGCTAAGAATCTTTTCCTAACTTTTTAATTTGTTCAAAATCAGGCCTAAGAAACTTGATGGTCAATCTGGCAGCTAAGTATGGTGCTAGGCACACAGCAGGCACTTGGTAAATATGCATGGTAATAGCTGGCTAAGAAAGACTAGGTAAAATCTTCTGAAACTGACAGCCTGTCATTTGCCTATTTCTGGAGTTTCTGGATAGAATGATTCAGTTCTGAATCACTGCCCGGTGGCAGCTCTAAGGGCCATATTAACAAAACAGGAGAGTTTGGCCTACTTAGATAGCTTTAATTGATCTGCTGATAAGAGAATGGGGACGGAGTGACTCACAACTTTACAGTGAGTACCAGTCCCATCACAAACATCAGTGGAGTGAAAATACTAAAACAATGAGTGACAGTCACATCTGTTTCCTAACAGTCCTCATGGAGATTTCCATCCATTCTGAAGTCTTGACTCATGAGACCTCACAAGGCTAAGCAAGGCAGTGCAGTGCCCCAAATGCAGTTGCTACTTAAAACAGGCCCTTTTTGATTGAGAAGGGAAGCTGCCTGCTTCCACTACTCACTGCTGCTCCAGGAGCCCAGCTGCAGCCCTGCCCCACTCCTACTTCCTGCTCACTTCAAACCTTCCCTCCCTTTCTCTAGAGCTCCCTCCCTAGTTCCCCTCCCAAGTGTCAAGTTGCTAGAGGGCAGAATTGGGAAAATCTTTAGGCAGTCAGCAAGTCATCAGCCTACAGTAAGGAACCATGGTAAGCCTCAAACTGGAAACCACACCTATGGCTGCTGAATTCTGAGCATTTTAATAAAAAAAACGGTAAAAAAGTATAAATTTGTATTAAAAGGGCCTTGAAAGGAAGGGGGAAGGGGAAAAGGAAAAAAAAAGAAAAAAGAAAAACAGGGCAGCCTCCTAAGCAGTAACCAATAAGGAGGAAAAGTTCAACAAAACCCAAAGGCAGTAAGGAAGAAAAGTTCATTTAGTTCAAGAGCTATTCAGTGGCCAATTATAAAAATCTTTCTCTTATCAGCGCTGTGGAGTGCTAAGTACTGTTCACCTGGAATCTAATCATCATGTCCCCAATAAAGCATGTGGGTGTAGTTAAATCAAGTCCAAACATTTGCTTTTGATTCCACTGTACACACTATTTTCAATCCCACTCTAGGGGTAGGAGTTCAAGCAGTGCCTCATGGGCCCACTCTTCCTCAATGAGTAGTTCCAGAATCATTTATTTATTTTTTGGTTTTCTATTTTAAACCCTTAACTTCTGCGTATTGGCTCCTTGGTAGGAAGAGTGGTAAGGGTGGGCAATGGGGGTCAAATGACTTGCCCAGGGTCACACAGCTGTGAAGTGTCTGAGGCTGGATTTGAACCTAGGACCTCAGGCCTGACTCTCAATCCACTGAGCTACCCAGCTGCCCCCTCCAGAATCATTTATTATATTTATTGTATTATTGCTGTTGTCTACTCATTATCATATTGTGTATATAAGGGATAGGGGGTGGAGAGGTCCTTTCAAGAACTCTCCTTGACCTCAAGAAGTACATGGTCTTGTTGGATATCTCTGGGCCAGGCAATGGATCAGAAGACAAGAGAGCTCCAATGTTCTTCTCCAGGTCACTGCTAACTGAGATTTCAAGAAATCACTTCATTTCTCTGGACTGCCCTATCTCTATTTTCTGTGTGCTCCTCATTGACCAAAATGAAGTGTTTTACTTTGCCTTCATAGAAGATGCTTTTTACTGAATTCACTGATTTTTTTTTTCCTTTTTGCTAATTTTGGAATTCAAAGATACCCAACAGAATTTTGGGTCAAGGCCTTGTGATGTAATAACAGATGGTGCCTGAGGCTGGGATGCAAGATATGAAGGTTCTAGTCTTGCCTTTGCCACTTCAGAAGATGGTTAGAAAACGGGAAAATCACTAATATCTTGGTGGGTCTCAGTTCATTACAAGGTGAAATAAGACTGAACTATGTAATCTCAAAGGTCATTTCTAGCTCTAAAATATTACAATAGAAGCATTCAACTTGCCATTTTAAAGCAAAATAGTGGCCAATAAAAGTTTTCAAATAAGTGTCTCTTTTGTAATGCTTAATAAACTTTCGATGGAAAGGCCAAAGAGCTGTCTGATTATATTGAGTGTCTTTAGCTGCTAGGCTCACTAGGCCAAAAAATGGGATACTGTGAAGATTGAAATTAATATTCAATAACTAAGTATCATATTTTAAAAGTTTTATTAATAATAACTAAAGTAAAAAGCTACCTAAACCACCCAGCCCGCTCGCAAAAAAAGAGGAAGAGAGGCAGAGCCTCAGAACTTATACAAACATGACCATGCAACCTGGAGGAGAGATTAAAAGGAATTTGGGGAAATACTAAGAGACTTCTGGAGGATGAAGTCCAAGGGTTCAAAATCTTCATTTATACAATATTTAAATCAAAATGACTGTAAAGCACACCAAGAACCACCCCACCAACATTTTCAGTAAAGGACCAACAATAATCAAAAGTAAGAATTTAGTGGCATTATTACTTAAAAGAGTTCTTGGTATAGTGTTCTCATCTATAAAATGAGGATTTAGACTTGATGACCTTAAAGATCATTTCAGTTCATGGGAGCCCCTTCCCCACCCCATTCCTCACCGGAGCACCATCTGACAGGGTACAGCCAGAGAAGCGCTTGGCTAGAAGTCCCTCGAAGTTGGTAGTCCTCTGAATAGCAAACAGAAGCAATTTCACCTCTATCTCCTTTGCTCGGGTACGCATAATCTTGGCAAGTTCCACCCTTGAACAAAGAAAAGAACAGCATGAAAAAAAGCCTCAGTGGTCATAGCAGAAAAACACATAGGGGATAAAATCCACTACTGGGACTAGTCTCTATCTTAGTCTGACTTCTGGCAAATGGGCACTGGAGCCTCAGGGAAGTTTTATGAAGAAGCTAAAGACACAAAATCAGGAACTGTGAGGTCAAATTTGATCACCTCTATGACTTTCTGCCTCTGCCACCAATATTCCACTAGGAACTATCAGGAATTATGAATCAGACAATAGTTACATAAACTGTCACCTTATAACAAAATCATAGCCTGATAACAATTCTGGTGTGTATAAAAGCATTACACACACCCAACCTCTCCACCCTCACAAATATGTTCTGTTGCTGTTTATTCAACTTGGGCTTTCACTGGTGTGGGGATATCCTAATGAGGAAAACTCCTTCAATCCATACTGACCACAACTGTTCTTGGGGCACTGACAGGTTAAAAAGCAATTTGCTTGGGATCACAAAGCCATTATTTGGTCCAGAGCTTCCTAATTCTAAGGTTGTCTCTGCTGTCAAGCTCCAAAACCAAGGTTAAATGCACAGGAAAATATTTAAGAAAATAAACAGATTTGCAAAATGTCCAATTGTGATTTCCTAATAGGTCCTAGGATCTGTATCCATCTGTTTGACAACAATGTAGAACACTAGGCTTCCTCTCATAAATGACTTCCTAAGGCAGTGATAGGCAACATTTTGAGCTTGGTGTGTCAAAATTTGCCCAAAAAATGAGCATAACTTGGATGGTGTGTCACTTCAAAAAAGGCCCCATAATTTTGCATAAATAGTTTAAATAACAAAAATGTATAATTGTAATATATAACTGTATTTAATAAACCAAAATAGGTAAATTAATATAGGTAGAACTGTCATCTAGAGTGCACAGAGAGTGTCTATACTACACCACAGCAAATGTTTCATTCTCAGCATGCGGCCCCATACTTCTTTGTATACAGCCACATACTGCCACATGTCATTGAAAACGGCTAGCGTGTCATAGGTTTGCCATCACTGTCCTAAGACATAATCCTGAACTAGGAATAATTCTCTTAAACCTACTTTCAAATAACAGCCTTTCCTAACCAAGAGATAAATGAAATTGGCCTGAGGGTGGCAAACTGGCTGTGAAAGGTGCGATTTCATTGCCCTGTTAATGTGGCTTCCATCGAAATGAGAACTGGGTACTTTGCTCACAGGATACTATCTGGAATATAGGTCATGGCATGAGTAAGATGGCCTGTGTACTCGTCAGTGTGGAAACTCTCTCCACCATGCAGACGGCAACTTCCCATACAAAGTAGGATTTGGAGGAGGCTGGAGTGAAATCCAAGGCTCTCTGCCTCCTGCTTCCACTTTCCCACAACAATTGAATGACAACTCAAATCAGGAGATTGAGAGTTTATTTGGGAATCATGAATCTGGGGCCTTTGGCCAGATTTTGAACAATGGAAGTTTGGCAGAAACCATGGCTTTAACTGAAGAACAATAGCAGATCCGGAAGTTTATAAGACCTTGTTGGCAGGGCCATATTTCTAGCCTCCCAGGGACTCTGTTGGGTCAGTCAGTGTCTGTGGGTTATGGGGCTGCAGGCAATGAGAATCAATTCATGGCTTCTCAAATACTACTCTTTCTTTGGAAATCAAAATTTGAGAGGGAAGTAACACCCACTTTAACTATGTACTGATATTGAAATTCAAAGTAGCCTATTGTTTTTCAAGAAAAGAAGGAAACAAGCATTTATTAAGCCCCTACTAATGCCAGGTACTGTGCTAAGTGCTTTATAAATATCTCATTTAATTCTCACAACAAAACTAAGCAGTAGTGCTATTATTATTCTCATTTAACAGTTAAATAAACTGAGGTAGAGAGGGGATAAGTGACTTGCCCAAGATCAGACACTTAGTATCTGAGGTGACATTCGAACTCGGGTCTTCTGGACGCCAGGCACAGCAGTCTAGCCACTGACCCATCTAATTACCCCAAATGATGACCAAGTATCTCCTTTCCTATAGAAACTTTCCAACAAGGTTTTTAAGCTATAGATTAATTCTGCCCTGGTCCAAAGAAAAATAGGAATGGAATGATGGGTGTTCCAGAGTACTCAAGGTGTGTTTAAGTATATATCAAGATAATGGATAAGGCTGATCTTTTCCTTTTTGACTACATTTTAACTCTTTTTTAAAAAAAAAAACTCTTACCTTCTACCTTGTCTTAGAATTGATACTAAGTATCAGCTCCAAGGCAGAAGAAAAGAAGGGCTGGGCACTGGGGGTTAAGTAATTTCCCCAGAGTCATACACAGCTAAGTGTCTGAAGCCACATCTGAACCCAGGACCTCCTGCCTTCAGGCCTGCCTCTCTATCCACTGAGCCATATAGCTACTTACTCAATGTCTGCCTGAACATGTAGCATGAGGCTCTGGGCCAGATGACTGGATCACTAGCCATACTACCCAGTGATTATCCCAATGTTGTCCCCAGATTTATTTTTTTTTGCGACTGACATACTGATCTATTTCTGGGGCTCCCATCGTATCACAGCCAAATTGCCCTGGCCATGATTCATCTTATTGGAGGTCTTTCTAGATCTTTCCACCTCTGAGACCCCTCAACACACAGGGAAATGACATGACACAGATTTTGTATTCACATCTATATTGTTCCCCATCACTACAAGGTCATCTCCTTGAGGGCAGGGACCACTTCATCAGTCTTTCCATCCCAGCACCTAGTGCAATCATTGGCACATAGTAGGCCCTGTTCGTTGAATTAATGAAGGCTCTCCCAACAAATGCAGTGAAGACAAATAGCAGGTATCTATTACCATCACCTGCCATAATGATTATAATGATTAGCCGGGGTCTGCTTGGCATGGTATGGTGGAGAAAATGCAAGGCTAAATCAGATGGCATCCCAAACCTCCAAGAGCCTCCTTTTTCTCCATTTACCTTCTGAGCAGGCCCAAACCAGAAGTGCTAGGGGCTTAGATATTAAGCATTATGTACGTGCAATGAGGAGAGGAAATTCCGGAGACCTGAAAACTCTGGGGTGGAAGGTAATTTGGGATCAATCCAAGGAGGTTTCATAGAGAACTGCTTTTTGAGCCCTAGCTTTAGTTCAGCTGAACTAGGCAGAAGACTGCTCTAGGAAGAGGCCCCCAGAGAGGAGCACATGGGGAAGGGAATCTGTCTGCCTGAGGCAGAGAGGTGAATCAGGTCAGACATGTGTTAAGAGAATGCCAGGCCCACACATTGATAGCAATTTGTACTTGGAATCACTCTGGAGTGACAGATATGGGAGTTACTCCTCTAATGCAACATTCTCTAATGCACCAGACTCAGGGCACATCTTGTACAGATTTACCTTGTGACATGGCAAAACTCTACAGCAATCCTCTCGGTCATATACCATTCATGTGGAAACATACGCCCATATTTCTCTTCATAGTCCAGAAGCTGGCGTTTTATCCAGGCATAGCGTCTGTCAATTTTGTCAAGCCAGGCAACCTGGTGAAGATGGGAAACAAAAATCATCCAGTGCCCACAGACAGCACTGCCAGCTTAAAGAGAGAAAAGGAAAACACAGCCAATCCCAGAGCCTTTCAGTGGAGGTTCTCCACACAGTAAATCTCAGACACTGGCAGCTCACAGGTGAAAAAAGTATGTAGGAAGGTAGGGGGACAAACTGGGTGCCAGCCAGGGAATCACACAAACTGGGGACACTCCCACACCTCACAAGGGAAAGGTCTGACAGGTTAACACAGAATAAACCACACAGAGATGTGAGGAATGGGGAATGACAGTTTGTCAGTTAAACTGACACCTAACAGACAGGGATACCAGTGTTGTTAATGTAACTCCAATAGTGGGATCTTGATGGCTTGGAGAAGACACAGGAGGTATAAATAAACTGGTTTTATTGTTGGTAACTTTGGAAAAGTGGGTGAGAGGGTTTTTGCCATGAAGGGAATACTTTACTAACCTACAGACAGCTCTATCTAAACTGGAGAGGGCGAAAGTATTGGGGTTCTCACTGCACTGCTACAAGATGCTCCAAGATGATACAGGAACCAGGACCAATCCTTGTACAACCAGTTAAGTCCAAAAGAAAGCACTAGGGCGTATAGGTTTTTCTATCAGCTGTCCACCAGCAGTAGATTTGAACCTTATCTCTGCCTAGGCTGAGTTAGTTGCTCGATGGTCTCTCCTCTCAAATCTTCTATAATTGCCAATCTTCTCAGCTCCTTAGATCTCAAGCAAGCTGGACCACACAACACACCTTCCTTCACTCAGCTTGGCCAAGAAAAACTTTTCTTTTTTCAAACCCCTGGCTTCCTTCTATCATGGAATGTCCATGTATGCAGTCCAGGGCTTGCGCCAAGCTGTCAGTTCTCTATTTTACCTTAAGTCTATATCTATATCTATAATTTCCCTATAACGCAGGTCAACATCAAGAATGAGGCATGCTAAGGAAGTCCTGGGCTCCAAGGAGCTGAGCACATGCACACACTCTTGATCACCATCCAATCAAATCAAATGGAGCATCTGCACTGATCTAGTCAATACTCACATCTTGGTTTTCTTGAAAGAGCACCAGGTACTCAGACAGGTGCTGCTTAATAAACTTCTTGACGATTTCCTGTTTGATCCTGGGTTCCAAAACATTAGCAACCAGACATGCGTCTCGCAGGACATTGCTGGGGCCTCCAGGCCTCTGGTAAAACAAACGACTGTGAAAATTTAACACTAGCTCGATTTTAATCTTAACACAACAGTCAACAGTTCAACAGTGAGGGCAAAAAAAAAAAAAAAAAGCCTTTAAATTGCATGGCCTTTAACAGCTTCTTCTTCTTTCTATCTTTCTGGACTGCTTTTCCCACTCCCCTGACACTTGTTCCTCCTGCTGTGGATGAGTATTTTGGTTATTTGTTCCTCAATGAAAGAATCATTAAGCGATTCTCTTATTCTAACTCTCTCTCTGGAACCAACATAAAGGTTGCTTTGTGAATCAGAGAGTAGAGACTTGGGAAATCAGAGCCAGGGCTGCCCAGAGGATGTCTGACATTCTGGAAACCAAAACAGAAGCCAAAGGATTGAAGCTGTTTGAACAGCACTCTTGAAAGTCTTAGCTGCCCATAGGCAGACCCCTGGTATCTGACTCGAACCTCTGGGATTCTCTAGCCTGAAAATCATTATCTGGGTCACACTGGGAGGGTGAGGGGGTGTCTCCTAAACTCTGATGGGATGCCAAACCATTACACTAGTTTCCCTAATGGTAAACTATCCATATAGGCCCCTAAGTTTTTAATGAATCATAGAGAGGCTACCAAAGGGATCAATATAGCAATATTATATCCCAAGGAAACATTTCTGAGTAGGATGACTGAAGGCAAGCTTCCAAACTATTGTAATTTTCACTCCAGTCAAACACTGAAAAACAAAAGTAATATGTGGAAGGAAAAGCACCAGATCTGAAGTCAGGAGGCTCGAGTTCTAGTCTTGACTTTCCAACAACCTCAGTCTGCTCCCTAGGACAAGTCCCTTTTCTTTTGAAGCCTCACTTTCCCTTTCTGTAAAATGAGGAAGTAATGATCCCTGAAGCCTCTTGCAACTCAACCATTCTGTGGCTCTGTGATTTCTATCTATCCAGATAGTGAGGTCAGAATACTTGACAAATATGAACTAGAAGAGCAAACTTTCTATAACTTTAAGGTCTACAAAGTGTGTTATATCTATTCTCTCAGTTGAGGTTATCATTTAGAGAAGCAGCCTAATAAGAACCATACTAATCCTGGGCTCCTAACCCACCTCTGTGACGATGAGGAAAATCACTTCTCTCCTCTGAACTCCAGTCTCATCTTCTGTAAAATGGGGACAATAGTATCTGGAGAGTACCTACCTTTTAGGATTTATATGAGGCTCAAATGGGCTATAAAATACCTCACAAATTTTAATGTATTAAATAAATGTCAACTGTTAAATATAAATTCCAATTATTTTTATTGTCATTCCTGTTTCAAAAATGGAAACTGAGTTACCAAATATTCAAAAGACCTTTCTAAGGTACTCCTTAACATACACCTTCTTCTCTCCACACGTGCAGTTTCTCATAGTAGCCCTGATGCAGAATGGCCCCAAAGTCATGCATTCATCTTCAGTCTTCTCCTGCTGGGCAGCAGGCAGCAGGCTAACTTTTTTGATGTCATCACTGGACTACCCCCCTTCTTAGTCTTGGGGGAAAAATACTAAGCCTCACAAAATCAACCTAAATGCAATAGGCTGGTGGGCTCTGGAAAAAGAAAGATGAATGTGGGTCAGGGCTGAGTTCTTCCAAATAACAAAACTGGCCTTCATGGGCAGTCTTCTGAGGCCTGTGGCTAGAGAAGCAGAGAACAGAGAACCATCCACTGCTTCAGGCATAGGTTAGACCACAGAGCCTCTGGACAGAAGATTAGGGATAAAAATCAAGGGATCTCAATCCTCTCTTATCATCGACATATCAAACATTCTCAAGTAAATGACTCATCTCTGTTTTTCAGTTACTTCATCTATGAAATGGGGACAACAATGTTTCCCTTAAGCAAGAGGCCCTCAAGGTAGAGGGCCATACAAGTTACAATGCCGAATGAGGAAGGAATTCTCCATTAGATGATGTCAGCAAGCTCAGAAATCATACTCAACAGTTGCCCAAAGAAGGTGTAAGACTGATCCTTCAAAGCCAGGCCAAACATTCACACCTGCATCCTAAATTACATCCATGGAGGACAAAGGCACATGATTAGGGAGTTTCCAGTTACGGAATTATAAACCAGATCCAGGAAACTTTTCTCTGGCTCAGTAAGTGAATCTGGGCTACCAATGCTGTGGTGAGGAAGGTTGCTTGCCAATATTATTCTTCCTCTGGCCTGAACAATGGTCTCCAGAAATCTCTCTGATAAATGAGAGCTGATAATACCTAGAAGGGATCTCCCTCCAACAGCTATGATGCCATCTGCTGAAATGTGAAGGGTCCCCTTAATGGAAGGTACCAAAGCAAAGCAACAGCCATGCTAGAGATGCCTGCCAGTGGAGAAGAATAAGGCAGAGGTCCTGACAACTGGATCATTGTGAGTTTCTGCTGATATGCAGTGCACAACACAAATGCATTACCAGAGACAGATCTCAAGCAGGGCTCTGATTATCTTGACAGTGCCTCATCACATGCTATCGAAAACTGCTGACTTTCTGGCCCAGTCTCTTCCTCCCTTGGGGATAATCAGAGGGAGATGACTTTTCCGAAAGAAATTTTAGCCTGAGGTGAACCTTCCATGACCTTTTTGTTTGTTTAAAAATATAGCCATGAGCAAAATGAATTTCAAGAGGAACCAGGATATTAGAATTTGACATAGAACAGACTGAGCCGGTATGATTCTTCAGTTTGTAATTATAAGAATCAATGCTGTGCTACATACAGAAAAGACAAAATTCCAGGAAAAAAGACATCAGGCTTCTAGATAAAAAGGAACATTTTAGGAACTGGGAGCAATACTGAGAGCCAGAGATCGAAGTTGACAAGTGCAATGTACTACATATGGGTCTTTTTCTGTTTTAGTTTTTGTCAAACCCTTACTTTCTGTCCTAGTAACAACTCCAAGACAGAAGGAAATGGGCAATGTAAAGTTAAGTGATCTCCCCAGGGTCACACAGCTAAGAAGTGTCTGAGGCCGGTGCAAGTTCGTTTTGACACTACCCTGAAAAGGTGAGATTACAACATTACCTTGGTGCCCTGGGAAGGAAAAGCTTCTTCAAAATCAGCCAGGATCTGCTGTCCTAACTCAGTCTGGGCTGCCTTTACTCTGTGAGGGAAAGAATATATGTCACAGCCTGATACTGTTTTTTTTATCATGACGAACTCTCAGATATCTACACATTGAATTTGATGTGAAATTATAGAACGGGAAGAGCTCTTACGAGATCTTTTCATTCCACCCACTGTTTAACAAATGAGGAAACTGAGTCTCAGAGAGGAAACCTAACTCAGTTAAGGCCACCTGGTTAAAGAGAGACAGAGCCAGGACTTTGCCAACTCAGCTATCTTCTAGTCAATGCCAGGCTCCCATCTTATACACCTTTAAGTTTCCCTTATGATATTTTTGGGAAATGCCAACTAATTTTAGTAAAAGTCTCAATAAAACAAACTAGAAAGGTCAACTTGAAAAATAAGAGTTATATAATGCCCAAAAGATCTGATTTCTAAATGAGCTCCATGACTATTCTCCCACTATCCCTAAAAATCAGAGCATACTCACCCAACAAGCATTTCTTAAGAGCCAACTAAATGCAAGGCACTACATTAGGTACAGAGGATATGATAGAAACAAAATCAATCACTGCCTTAAAGATCTTTGAAAAACCAGCATTTCTTTGATGGCCTTTCACTATTTCTATTGTGGTCATTTCTGGAAATACTATAACCCACTTATAGGGAGGCTTTCCTTTTAACAGACATGAGTTAAACAAAGCAGTCACCAAAGTGACTGTCTGACAACAGATTGTGGCAAATGTGATCATTTAAAGAGGGAGAGAGCAAACAAGGGAAACCAAAGAAAGGCTTCTTAGTAGAGGAGGCACATGAAATGAGAGCTTTGAAAGAAGCTAAAGATTCTCAAAGAGGCAGAGCTAAAGAGGGAGTCTAGCCTAGGAATGGGAGGCAGACTGTAAAAATAAAGACCAAGGGGTATGAACCAGGATGTTGCGTATACAGGTGGGAACAGGGCTGGAAATGACCAAATGAGGAGTTCAGACTGGAACACTGAGGCACAGGAGGAAACCACTGGAGATTCCTGCAGTAAGGGAAGACCATAGGGGGTCTTGGGCTATTCAAACATTCTTTTGAGAGCTGTGTGGAAGCTGAGAGTTTAATGAAAAGCCTACTTTAAGAATGCTTGGTCAGCTGTAAGAAATGATGAACAAGATGATTTCAGAAAGAGCTGAAAAGACCTGCAGGAACTAGGAGAAAGAATTGTTGGTGTCAGAACGCAGATCAAAGCACACAATTTTTCACTTTAGTTTATTTGAGTTTTTATTTTTGTGTTTTGATTTTATATAAATAATGTCTTACAATAATAAACAATATGGAAGTATGTTTTGCATGATATTACAAGTATAACTCAAATCAAATTGCTTACCATATCTGGGAAATGGGAGGGAAGGAGACAATTTGGATCTTATAACTTCAGAAAACTTATGTGGAAAATTATTATATGCAATTGGGAAAATAAAATATCTTCTCAAAAAAATAGCAGATGGTCAAGAGGTAATAAGGGCCTGAACTAGGGTGGTAGTCATGGAAGTCCAGAGACAGGAGTGGTCAAGAGATGTAGAGAGACAATCAGCAAGACTGGTTCTGAGCAGTGAGGGAGAGGAAAGAAATGAGGCAGGGTGAGTTTAAGGAAGATAAATTCCCTTTGGAAAATCTGAGTTTGTGATATGATTGGAAGAGGAGAAGGAAGAAAGAGCACACACAGGTAAGACAGTGAAGAGACATGCTCCTAATGGAAATGAGAGGGTAAGATCAAGGGCAACACAGATCAGGGAATGGCCTCGTCAAGAAGAGCCACCTCCACCTCCATGTCTTTAGCAGAGGAGGAGAGGCTTGAAGAAAGCAGAAGGTTTAGAAAACTCTCCATGGGGAGCACCACAGAGTATCAGAAAATGAAGGGGGAAAAAAGAATGCTGAGCAGCATCTAGTTGAGATTTTTTTCATATAAATTTGTAATGGCCCCAGTCAGCACAACTGTGCTATTTCCTCCATCGGAATTTAGAAGCACACATGTAGGAGCAGAGAAGACAGATGGTGGTGGACTAAGCCAAAAACGGGGTTTGGCAAAGTATGATGGTAACAGAAGAAAGGAACAAGAAGTTTGAGGGTAGATGAAATGGTTAAATATAAGATGAAGGTTCTAAAGGGAAGAAAGGGAACCCAGAGCAAAGGAGAAGGGTCTGAGAGAGGAGGGAGGGCTGGAGTTACTTCAGATCAAAGTAAAGACAAAGAATTGCCTTTGGAGGAATAAGCAGGGTGATATGGAAAGAGAGGAGTTTATGGTTAAGAGAAAAGAATTTAAGGGTTGTAGAACATGGGCAACAGTGAGATCAAGAGTATCACTGGGTGCAGCTAAAACAGAATAAAAGTAGAAATCCTAAAAACTGAGGAGGTCATGTATTTGAAGATCATGGTAGCTGATAAGACATGAATATGTATAAGTCAAGTCCTCAAATATCCTTAGGACAGGGTTTGGGGTAGGAAGGAAAATCACAGATTTCCAGTTTCTGACCTAGAAACTAACAGTATACTCGACTAAATAAATATAAGGGGGCTTTAAAAGACATCTGCAAGTATATAGATGCATTATTCATAGGATCGTGGATTTAGAGCTAGAAGTGACTTTAGGGGCCATCCAATCAAACCCCAGCATTTTTCGGATAAAGAAACTGAGGATCAAGAAGGCTAAGTGACTTGCCTGTGGCCACAAAGCTAGGAAATACCAGGGGCAAGTCTTCCTGACTCTAAGCCCAGCTCTTTAACCACCAGACCACAATATTTCTTAAACATATTCATTTATGATTGAGACATCTGAATGAAGAATTAGCTATAGAGAACTAGAAGATCATGCTGTAATAGAAAACAAGGTTATTAAAAAAAAAGTTTTCTTGAATTATTTTAAAATCTTTAATACAGGGGGTGACTCATGAGGTAGTTGAAATTTAAAAGGAGAGGGATTTATTTGGAAATAAATGGGAGAAGAAGGTATCACAGTAGATAGAGAACATGGTATCTGAAGTCAGAAAGACCTGAGTTCCAATCTGACCATATAAACTTAGTAGTTAGTTGTGTGACCCAGGCAAGGTCACTTAATCTTTGTTTGCCTCAGATTCCTCATGTATAAAATGGTGATAATAATAGTGGTTGCCTCACCTAGGTTGTGCTGAGGCTCAAATAAGAAAATAATTGTAAAGTACTAGCCACAATGCCTGGCACATAGTAAATACAACATAAATGTTAGTTATGATGATGATAATGATGAAGAATGTGATTTAAAAACAAAGGGCACAATGGGGGCAGCTGGGTAGCTCAGTGGATTGAGAGCCAAGCCTAGGGACAGGAGGTCCTAGGTTCAAATCCGGCCTCAGACACTTCCCAGCTGTGTGACTCTGGGCAAGTCACTTGACCCCCATTGCCTACCCTTACTACTCTTCCACCTATAAGTCAATACAGAGAAGTTAAGGGTTTAAAATAAAAAAAATAAAAAAACAACAACAAAAAAAAAAACAAAGGGCACTGATAAAACTATTTTTAAAAGAACAGAATATCAAGGAAAAGAGGGTAGTAGGAGTAGCCAAAAGAAGAGGTCCTAAAGGGGTTGAACAAAGCAGTATGTTTTCTTCCTACAATCCTCACAATAAGGATTGAATGTACATGTACTGTATGTGATTTTCACATTCAGATGTTGAAGGGCTCTTAAAAATCGCTTAGTACAGACCCCTCATCTTTTAAAGGAGGAAACTGATGCCTACAGAAGTACTATGACTTGCCCAACGTCACACAGATATTCTGTAGGAGGGCTGAAACTTGAACTCAGGTCCTTGGACTCTCATTTCAGGGCCCCTTCCATGATAGAATACTGACTCAACCTTGTAAATCATAATTACACTACTACATAAATGTAAAGTGTTATTGGACTATGGTTTCAGAGAACAAAAGGGAAGACCCAGTGACTAACAGATGTCTTCTAATGGAGAATGAAATCTCCACACATCTAATATAATTTTCTCCATACCCATCATTAAAAAAAAGTTTGCTCCCTTTCTTTATCTCCACCCTTTTCCTTCTGCATTAACTTTACTAAGTTTCAAATAACAGCTAAGAACTCCAAACCACAATTTTTTTGGCTCAAATTATGAGACTGGGCCTGGCAACCTGAGATTTTTGAAGAAAGCAGGGGAGGAGGGGCTGAAGCAGCCTGTTTTTCATTGGTACGGTTATAATTATGTCTTATCCTAAATACTTTCCAGGGTTTTTCCACTATCTGGAAAACTTTTCAAACCACACTCATGGGTGGGTTTCCTGACACTAATAACATCTTCCTTTACCACATTATCAAAAAGGACTAGAAATGACTTAAGATAAGGCCATCATTAGCTTGATCTATATAAGCAGAACCCTCTCAGAAACAACTAGGACAAAGTTCTGCACAAACAAAATCAATGCAGAGAGAATCAACAGAGAAACAACAATAGAAGGGAAATATATGCATCAAATATCTAGAGTTTTATAAAAGCATGACAGTCAAGATCTAAAAGGTTATCAAATACAAATGTAAGACTAGGCACCATTCCCTAACAAAGAATGAGAATTATTTACAAAAGAAGAAATGCAAAACTATCAACAACTACATGAAAAAATGCACTAAATCACTAATAATAAGAGAAGAATAAACTGAAAGAGCTCTTAAGATATTTCACTCCTTCCAAAGTGGCAAAGATGATAAAAGATAGAAAAATTCCGTCTACATGGTCAAGGGAAAGATAGGCACTCTGAATATAGAGCTATGATTGACTGATAGAGCTATGACTTGATTTGGAATACAATTTGGAATTATGTGAGAAAAGTCATTATGTTGTTCTTAATCTTTGGTTCAAGGATCCCACTACTTGGTATATAACCCAAGGAAAGGTAGAAGGCCATCCCCATCCCCCAATATACACAGAGTATCTAATGGAATGCTATTGTATTATAAGAAATGATAAATAAGGAATTCAGTTATAATTTAACTTGACTGTTATTTTGGATATATACATATTTCCCCCTTTAGTAAAGAGCATTATTGTAGTGTAAAAAGGAATTCTTTAATTTAATGGGGGACCTGGAGGTTCTTTTACCATAGAGATGTGTAGGGATTAACTAGCCCACAATGACAGGAAGTAGGAACCAGGTAGAGGTAGTATTAGGAATTTTAGGTATATTTATAAGGTATAAGATTAGTAATCTCTTTTTCCTCTTTTTTATCTTTCCCTCTTTTACTATATTCTATTACTATCTCTATTTTAATTAAGCTAAATTGTTAATTGTTAAAAGCTGCTAGAAGTTTTCTTTTCTCTGGCTTAAAGGGACAATATTAATTTACAACTCTACTATATTCTCATTAAAACTTAAATTATTAAAAGATGCTCTCTTATTTTGTCAAAATGTCTATTTTAACCCTTGTAGTAGTCATATTTTTTGTTAGGTTATAAGCACTTAATAAACGTCTGATGAATCAAATGAAAAGTAGGCTAGGCAAAAGACTACAGGGAAGAATTTCCAGAGATTTCCCTTACTTGCTGCTCCCTTTCTCTGCCCCAACCCATTTGAGAAAATATAAACCACACTGGTCATTTCCATACCTAGAAGGAGAAAACACCTTCTGGGGGAGCCTCAACCAAGTCCACGGGGATGGGGAACAAGGGAATAAGCATTTATTAAGTACCTACTCTGTGCTGAATATTATGCTAAGTGCTTTACAAATATTATCTCATTTGATCCTCTTAACAAGTCTTTGCAGTAGGTACTGTTATGATCCCCATTTTAAAGTTGAGGAAACTGAGGCAAAGAAAGGTTAAGAAACTAACCCAGGGTCACACAGGTAGTGACTTAAGCCAAATTTGAACTTAAGATTTTCCTGTCTTCAGGCCCCATGCTCTATCTACCACCAGTAACTGGAGGGTGAATAGCTTCATTCTCTTAAGTCCCTTGTGTATATCACTGCTGACCTGGGTCCAATCCTTGTCTGTCACCAATTCTGCTCCCTAATTCCACATGTGTTTTTTTGGGGGGATGGGGGGAGAACCTAGGGGCAGGCAACCCAAATGGAAGCCGACAATGGGCCAGAATATAGAAACGGAGGTGCAAGAATTAGTGGCGTGACTCCCCTTTCTCCCCTAAAAACCTATTGACATAAAGAAACTTAAAATATGCATTCTTAAAGTAGCTTCCTGAGCCCCAACTGTTTGGAAAACCTGACACTGACTCCTTAATGTCACAGTGAGTCTTGCACTTGCTACATCTCTCCATTATCAGACACTCTTTAATGATGACAGCAGTTTTGTGTAGAAATTTCTGCCAGCAACTAGTACCAAAGGAGATTAAGCTTCGCTGCATATGTGTTTTGAAAGTTACTTGAACAGGGGCAATTAGATGGCTCAGTGGATAGAGAACCAGGTCTGGAGACAGGATATCCTTCAAATCTGACCTCAGACACTGCTTAGCTGTGTGACCTTGGGCAAGTCAATCAACTCCAACTGCCTAGCCCCTACCACTCTTCTACCTTAGAACCTCTTCCACCTCTCTACCTTAGTATCAATTCAAAGACGAAAGGTAACAGTTTAAAAAAAAATCACTTAAAACAGCTGTGGAGGCTTATTTTGCTCTTTCCAAAGTGGCAAAGATGATAAAAGATGTAAAGAGTCAATTTGAATGGTCAGTGGAAAGACAGGCACATTCAATAAATACCCCATTAATAGAGCTATTTGTATAATGGAGATTTGGAATTATGTTCTCAATTACATTCCTATTTGAACCAATCAATATGACAAGGCAATTTTCTCTACACAAAGAACTGAGGGAGTCAATGAGCCTAAAGGATGATTCCACTTATTTTCTAGGTGAAGAATAGGGATGTATGTAATAAACTGTCCAGTTATACCAAAAAGAAAAAACAAGCTGTGAAAGGCAAATTCTTAGCCTGACACAAACTCCTTCCTTAATAAAAATAAATATGGCAGCAGTAAGGTGGATAGAGCTACAACCTGGAGACAGGAGTTCCTGGGTTCAAATTTGACCTTGAATACTTCCTGGGCCCTGGGCAAGTCATTTATTCCTCATTGCCTAGTTCTTTTTTTTTTTTTAATTTTTTAAACCCTTAACTTCTGTGTATTGACTTATAGGTGGAAGAGTGGTAAGGGTAGGCAATGGGGGTCAAGTGACTTGCCCAGGGTCACACAGCTGGGAAGTGTCTGAGGCTGATTTTGAACCTAGGACCTCCTGTCTCTAGGCCTGGCTCTCAATCCACTGAGCTACCCAGCTGCCCCCGTCATTGCCTAGTTCTTACTACTTTTCTGCCTTGGAACCAATATATAGCATCAATTCTAATAACTAAAGGTAAGACTTAAAATTAATTAATTAATTAAAATGAGTGTACTGGCCTTCATCTAAAAAGTTCTATCAACCAATCGAGATTTTATTAAGTCATAGGAAAATCAAAAATTAATTGGAAATTAAATAATATGATTCTCCAAAATCAGTTAAAGAACAAATCTTAGAAACAATTAATAATTTCATAGAAGAGAATGACAATGATGAGACATCATACCAAAATCAAAGTAGTACTCAGGGGGAAATTTATATCCTTGAGTGCATATATTAACAAATTAGGGAGGGCAAAAATCAATGAATTGGGCATGCAAATCAAAAAACTAGAAAGCGAACAAATTAAAAATCCCCAGATGAAAACTAAATTAGAGATCATAAAAATTAAAGGAGAAATTAATAAAATCAAAAGTAAAAGAACTATTGAATTAATAAATAAGACTAGAAGCTGGTTCTTTGAAAAAAAACAAATAAAATTGACAAAGTACTGATCAATCTAATAAAAAAAGGAAAGAAGAAAACCAAATTGACAGTATCAAAGATGAAAAGGGAGACCTCACCTCTAATGAGGAAGAAATTAAGGCAATCATTAAAAACTATTTTACCCAATTATATGGCAATAAATATAGCAATCTAGGTGATATAGATGAATATTTACAAAAATATAAATTTCCTAGATTAACAGCAGAAGAAATAGAATACTTAAATAATCCCATATCAGAAAAATAAATTGAACAAGCCATCAAAGAACTCCCTAAGAAAAAATCCCCAGGACCAGATGGATTCACAAGTGAATTCTAACAAACATTCAAAGAACAACTAATCCCAATATTATACAAACTATTTAACATAATAAGCAAAGAAGGAGTTCTACCAAATTCTTTTTATGACACAAATATGGTACTGATCCTAAAGCCGGGTAGATCAAAAACAATGAAAGAAAACTACAGACCAATCTCCTTAATGAACATAGATGCAAAAATCTTAAATAGAATGCTAGCAAAAAGATTCCAGTAAGTGATCACGAGGGTTATTCATTATGATCAGGTGGGATTTATACCAGGAATGCAAGGATGGTTCAGTATTAAGAAAACCATTCACATAATTGACCATATCAACAAGCAAACCAACAAAAATCACATCATTATCTGAATAGATGCTGAAAAAGCCTTTGACAAAATACAACACCCATTCCTACTGAAAACACTAGAAAGTATATATAGAAAGGAATAGAAGGACCTTTCTTAAAAATAATAAATAGTATATATCTAAAACCATCAACAAGCATCATCTGCAATAGGGATAAATTAGAAGCCTTCCCAGTAAGATAAGGAGTGAAACAAGGATGCCCATTATCACCTCTATTAGTTAACATTGTACTAGAAACACTAGCAGTAGCAATTAGAGAAGAAAAAGAAATTGAAGGTATCAAAATAGGCAATGAGGAGACTAAGCTATCACTCTTTGCAGATGATATGATGGTCTACTTAAAAAATCCTAGAGAATCAACTAGAAAGCTAGTGGAAATAATCGACAACTTTAGCAAAGTTGCAGGATACAAAATAAACGCACATTGGGGAATGGCTGAACAAATTGTGGTATCTGTTGGTGATGGAATACTACTGTGCTCAAAGGAATAATGAACTGGAGGAATTCCATGTGAACTGGAAAGACCTCCAGGAAGTGATGCAGAGTGAAAGGAGCAGAACCAGGAGAACATCATACACAGAGACTGATACACTGTGGTACAATCAAATGTAAATGTAATGGACTTCTCTAGCAGCAATGCAATGATCCAGGACAATTCTGAGGGACTTGTGAGAAAGATGCTATCCACATTCAGAGAAAGAACTGTGAGAGTAGAAACAGATGAAAAACAACCGCTTGAACACATGGGTGGATGGAGATATGATATGATTTGGGATGTAGACTCTAAACAACCACCCCAGTGCAACTATGAATAACATGGAAATTGGTCTTGATCAAACCCAGTGGAATTGCAAGCTGGCTATGGAGGGAGGGGAGAAAGAAAGAACGTGAATCATGGAACCAAGGCCCTATCCACTGGACAGAGTATTGTACTAAGAATCAGGGAGCACTAAATTTAGTACTCAGTTTTTTCCTAGCTATATGACCTCACACAAGTCATTTAAACTCAGTCTCAGTTTCTTCTTCTATAAAATGTGGCTAATAATAGTACTAACTTCACAGGGTTGTTATGAGGCTCACAGTGTGCTAGGTAAATGCTAACTATTAACCCAGCCACCTATCCTGGCTGCAAAAGAAATTATCCTATTACTGGCTCCAAGGAAAATAAATGAGAACTCCTCCAATGATCCAGATAGGTTGGGCATCATCAAGTCAGGTTATGCCAGTGTTTTTCACACTTGCAAATGAAAGACTCATTGTGTTGTATGAAGGTAAAAACTGAACAACAGCTCCTGGGACTCTAAAGCGGGTTATGAGTCAAATGCAGATGTGGCCTCTCTGTGGCCCACCTAGGCCATCAGTTTCCAAAAGATGGGGGAAGAATAAGAGAAGGATAAGATGGTAGGAGATGATGAAAATATGATAGTTAGCCACTAGTGGAGAAAGGCAGACTGTCCCATTCACTACCTTGAGAGTGACTTCCCCCAAAGAAAACAGTTTACAATGTTCACCAAGGGACAAAACAAGCTTCCAAAATGAAGTGCTTAGAGCAGAGCCATCATTTTGAGGGCCACAGAAATTCGAGGGCCATTCTAATGGTCAGAATCTATAAGATGGTCTTAACTCAAAAGGATCAATTTACAGAATCTTTGTGTTGGACCAGAGTAGTCCAGGCCCTTCTAATGTAGAACCTGGGGCCCCTGAGGTTGAGCAGCTTGTCCAAGATTATAGAGCTAATTAGTGGGAGGGCCAGGTCTAGAATCCAAGTCTCCTGACTCTTCCCACCCAGGCCCCCCTCACATCCCCTCCCCTCCTTTCTCCAGCCTTTGAAGAGTGTCCTTAAGAAAAGTTTTCAATGGGGCAACTAGTTAACAAGATGAATAGAGTCAGGTT
Organism: Gracilinanus agilis; assembly: GCF_016433145.1. Lineage (NCBI taxonomy): Eukaryota > Metazoa > Chordata > Mammalia > Didelphimorphia > Didelphidae > Gracilinanus > Gracilinanus agilis. The sequence continues at coordinate 489,421,926 of NC_058133.1, read as the reverse complement.
TAGAGCCAAGAGGATCTGGGTTCAAATATGACCTCAAGCACTTCTTACTAGCTGACTCTGGTAAATTCTTTAATACCATCTGAGAGACCCTTTGCTGCTCTTTTGTCTTAAAAACTGATACTAGGACAGAAGGTAAGGGTTTAAAAAAAGAAAAACGCTTTCAATTCTAAAGTATTTGGTTTCAGGAGATGACAGAGCTCCTGGATTCCTTCTTTGCATAATGCTGATTGATTCCCAGAAACATTTGGTTTCTTGCATATGCCTAAGCCACTAAGACTTGAACTGTAATGGCAGAATTCAGAAAAGATTTCCTTCAATGCTATATTAAACATTTTCCAGCAGGAGAGTCCAAAGAAATCGCTAAACCCCACTGAAAGCCTGTCCACTTCCTCTTCCCAAGCCACAGTGAGCACAACAAACCATTACTTAGGATTTCTAGAATTAAGGCAACAACTCAGTTACTCTAGAGATTCAAGTCTTATGTCCGGGTGTAACGCCTCTCTCCTCCCCCACTCCAATGGCCAATTCTATCATTACCAGATGGTGTGACTATCGCTATGTAAACATACAAGGGGAAAAATTCAACAGGGATGGGACTAAAAATAGGAAGCCTGGGCTTTCCTTAAACTTCTAGGGCCTTTTAAAAACGCAATCAGAGAGGAGATCTAAAAGCAGATCTCCCCCCTTTTCCCCTCCCCCACAACCATTTTACATTCTTATTGACATTATTTAATCTCATATAATTCTTCATTGGCCTAGAGGGATTTGTACTGATGAAGGTTCCCATGAGAATCCAAAGCTCATGTATCTGCAAGAGCCACACATTATCAAGTGTTTGGAACACTGACCTACAGACATACACAGCTCAATTTACTTAACTGGTTCCATGAAAAGACTACTGAAGTAAGCAGAACCAGGAAAACAATATACACAATAACTACAACAATGGAAATGAAAAGAAAGAAGCTAAATATTTCACGAGAATAAATGTTTAAACTTAACCCCAAAGATGAGATGAAAAAAATGGACCACTCTCTCTTCAGAGGTGGGGGCCTATGAGTGCAAGTGCCCTGTCTACACTAGCAGCCTCAGTTTTAATTGGGTCTGATGAGTTTTCTGATCTGCTACTCCCCTCTTCTTTATTTTTGTTATAAGAGATGGCTTCTGGAAAAGGAAAGGGGCTGTCATACTATCACTGCAAATGCTAGCATTAAAGATTTTTAAAAATAAAAAGTGGGGAAAAAAGAGAAAAAATAATTCTAGCAAAATGGCATTGTAGAGTAGTTAGATCCTCTATTTGGGGACATTCTATGGAAATTTGGGTACAATGCATTAATACTGGAAAATGACCTTGAAGAGTACAATATTACTCAGAGAACATTTTTGCCTTCAATTTTTAAATATTTTAACTATTTCTTGCTTTTTTATACCACCTTCATTTCTAAATCGATTTCTCCCCCTTTCTCTACATAGAAGCCATCCTCTATAACAGTGGTTCCCAAACTTTTTTGGCCTATCGCCCCCTTTCCAGAAAAAATATTACTTAGCACCCCTGAAAATTAATTTTTTTTTTTACTTTTAATAGCAATTAATAGGAAAGATAAATGCACCTGTGACCATCATCACTCCCTGGATCGCTGTAGCACCCACAAGGGGGTGGTAGCACCCACTTTGGGAATCACTGCTCTATAACAAAGAATAAAAGGCAGATCAGCAAAACTAACCAAGTGACTAAGAGTGACTGGCAGTGCATGCATTGCTCTATACCAATAATTCTTTGCCTCAGAGTGAAAGGGGCAGAGCCAGAAGAACACTGTACACAGAGACTGATAAACTGTGGTAAAATCAAATGTAATGGACTTCTGTACTAGCAGCAATGCAATGACCCAGGACAATTCTGAGGGACTTATGGAAAAGAATGCTTTCCACATTCAGAGGAAGAACTGCAGGAGTGGAAACACAGAAGAAAAACAACTGCTTGAACACATGGATTGATGCGGACATGACTGGGGATGTAGACTTGAAACAAGCACACCAATGTAACTATCAATAATATGGAAATAAGTCTTGATTGATCATATGTTAAAACCAGTGGAAATGCGCATTGGATATGGGGGAGTGAAGAGGGGGCATGAAGGGGAAAGTAAAAATATGAATCATGTAACCACGGAAAATTTTTCTAAAAAAAAATATTTAATTCTTTGCTTCCACCTGGAAGGAGGGAAGTGCACTTTCTCATCTCTTAGAGCCAAGCATGGACATTCTAAGGCCTCGGTATTTAGTTTTGCTTTTTTTGTCCTTTTCATTAAGTTATTATGCTCACCATTTTTGTGGTTTTCCTGGTTCTGCTTATTTTAATATGTAGCCGTTTATTATAAGTCCTCCCATACTTCTCTATGTTCTTCACAGAAGAATGCTTTTTTTTTTTCCCCAAGAAAAACAGTGGTATGGTGACAAGAGCCCTAATTTGGAACAGGAGACCTGGATTAATTTCCTAGTTTTGCTGCTTTTCACTGGTATAAACTTGAACCAGACATTTAATCTTTAAAGGGATCAGTTTCCTCTAATGAGGGGGCTAGTAATATATAGAACCCCTGAGTTGTCTTTCTACCTCTCAATTCTATGACTTATGACGACGGGAAGTCTTATGACTAAACCAAAACCTACCACTCCAACACCCTTCAAATATAAACATCTCCTTTACTCCAGGCTTGTTATAGGTCCAAGGGATATAAAAAGAATTCCTTCCCTCAAGAAGTAACTTGTGGGAGAATGATGTAAGAAAATAGATCAGTAAATAGAAGGTCATTTGCAGAAGAAGAAAGCAATAATGACAATCAGGGAAGATTGCAGAGGAGTAGAACACCACATAGGAAAGAGAACTATATGTGGAGTCAGAGGAGGAGTCAGAGGAGGAGTAGGAGGAGGAGGAGGAGGAGGAAAGAGGAAAGAGGAGGAGGAGGAGGAGGAGGAGGAAAGAGGAAAGAGGAGGAGGAGGAGGAAAGAGGAAAGAGGAGGAGGAGGAGGAGGAGAAGAACAGAACCGGAGATCCTGAACCATAGGAGATAGCCTTTTTTATGCTAAGAAATCTGATGACCGAAAATAGAATCACAATTAAAAGAGAATGGATGGAAAATCTTTCACATGGGCAATTCTTATTAAGCTAGAAAGTGTAAAAAAAAATCATTATAGGTGGTAACTTATGTCTATTATTATAGTTTACCTTTCCAAGGCCTCTGCAATAAGGGGTTGGGGGTTGATTGTTTTTCTGCTGACAATTATTATGAAATACTTGACTATCTTGCTATACAAAAAAGAGCAGTCCTCTGCCCCGTATCCAACTATCCTGTCATACACAGAGAGGGGTGTGATGGGCTAAGTGGAAACTCTTGGGATATAGGCTTAAGATCAAAATGCCTGTAAACAAGATTTGATATCACCCTAAACTGTATTTTTCTTAGCTAAAGTTTATAATTCTTATAAAGCAAACTATATTATTTGACTATTAACTTAAAACTAATGACTGTGTTATTAAAATTATCATAGAGGCTAATACTATTATAATCATAAAAAGGGGTAGGGGGTTCTGCACTCACACATGTAATTAATTAAATTAATTAATAAGTATTTATTAAGCACCTACTAAGTGCCAGCCAATGTGATAGTCTGGGGCATACAAGATAAAAATGAAAAGAGTTCTAAGCCTCAAGAAGCTTATACTTTACTTGAGTAAACAAATATACAGAAAATGGTTAAGGACACTAAGGCTCCCCCTCTTACTCACTTGCCCAGTGGACCCTAAGGCTGCCATCCCCTCTCTAATGCTTCCCATGAGTTTTCCAAGCACTTTTTGTTGATTCTCGTTTCCTTCACTAGCTTAGTCTACTTGGGCTGGGCAGGATGGGGAAGGAGAGATTTCCCTGGCATTACTTGAACCTTAATTTGAAAGACCTGCAACAACCTGGCCTTCCAGGAAAGAGCACAGCTAACAATGATAATGGCTGTTCGATGGCAATTCTCTACTTCCTTCTTGACAGCAAAATGTGTTTTCACTGGATGATTAATTACATTTGGGTCTGCATTTTCATCCCAGCCATTTATGCAATTAAAGGAATTAAAAGAAACTGAGAGAAATGATAAAGTGATTGGCCTCCCTATTTCCTAGTTCCTTCTGGAAGTCTCAAACATCTCTCTAAGCCCCTCTTAAATTCGTCTGCCGGAGCTGTGGCTGCAACAGGGAAAAAGCTGCCAATGGGCACTACCCATCATGCTGTACCATGTGTACTATGCATCTATTAACAAGAGTAATTAAGAATTGTCTGCACATCCAAGAAAACATCACCAGCTAGGCCAGGCAATTTTCCAATCCTCCACCAAAACTCCATCATGGTGTGGACAAGATCCTCCCTGCATTCTCAAAGGCCATGCCAGCAAAGTATGTATGAGCTCTGACAGGCTCTAACAAGCAGGATAGACCAGCTCTTGGTCTGGGGTCTCAGGACCAGCCTTAATGTGAAGCTTGTCATCAGAACACACAGCTACCAAGTGATGGATGTGTCCAACCACAGCATCTCAGAAAGACCACTTATTAAAGAGTGGGAGGGTTGTGATCTGTAATGGTGGAGAGTCCATAAAGAGGAAATAAAGGATGCTTAAGGTGTTTAAATACTTTTCTAATAACAAAGGCGGCAGAAAATAACTATCCAGGCCGATTTGGCCTACTGAAATGGCTGACTGTCTAATAACCATATGAAAGAATGCTCAAAATAGCTAATAATACGAGAAATGCAAATCAAAATAACCTAGACATTTCACCTCAGCAAAATGGTAAAGATGACAAAGACAGGAATAGTTGATGTTGAAGGGATAGACAGACACATTAAAGCACTATTGGTAGGGCTGTGAAGTGATTTTGGAAAGCAATCTGCAATGATACGAAGTGACTAAGATGTACATACTCTATGACCCAGAGATTAAGCTGGTACAAAGCAGAGTACAAAGAAATCATTGACCAAAAAAGGCTATATATACACCAAAATATTTATAATTGCCCTTTCCATGATAGCAAAGATCTGGAAACAAAGTGGATGCGCATAGATTGGGGAATGGTTAAACAAATTATGGTACATAAATAAATGGAATAGAATATGGCCATGCTACATAAGAAATGACAGATGCAATGAATCTAGAGAAGAATGGGAAGATTTACATGTGCTGATGCAAAGGGAAATAAACAAGAGCCAAGAAAACAATAAACACGACAGCAACAACAATAAGTTGAGAGATTCACACCGAAACAGTCTAAATTTAATGATGCTTAAGTATAAAGAACGGACAACTCCAAAGAAGGGGTATGAGAACACAACTGCCTCCTTTCCTTTACAAAGGTCCATGGGTGGGAAACACTATGGAAAATATCAGATTTTTTTAGATGTGTTGGCTGGCTTTACTTTTTTACCCCTCAAAGTCATCTCATTATCTAGAAACTGGAGATGATGAGGGGTCTCCCAAAGAGATCTTTGATGGTATTCCTAGTAAACTATATACTATAAAAATGGGGCAAAATAAGTCATTGCTTTAGCCCCGTGGTTTCCAAACTTTTTTGGCTTACTGCCCCCTTTCCAGAAAAATTATTACTTAGCACCCCCTGTCACATACTATCACCACCCCCTTACAGTTATTCACCGCCCCCAAATGCACCTGTGACCATCACCACCACCCTGGATTGCTGCAGCACCCACCAGGGGGCGGTGGCGCCCACTTTGGGAATCTGCTTTAGCCTTTCCCTCATGGCCCCATATGCTGAGGGGTACCAGAATGAGAGAGCCCTAGTATCCTTCTTTTCTCCCAAACCCACCCCTCTTCCAAACTTCTGTATTTCTGTGGAGGACACCATCTAAGAATTCCACAGGGTCAGCTTGTTCTCCTCAATCTCCTCCCACATCTCCAATTGATGTTGATTGCCTGATCTTTTCTTTCCTACTTCCATAATATCCCCTGCAGATACCCCTTTTCCATGAGTATAGCCCCTACCCTAATTCACGATCTCATCATCTCTCTTCTGGACCTTTGGCCTCTCTGCTTCAAGTCTTTCCCCTCTCCAATCTCATAGTTGGACTTTTCTAAAGTACAAGTCTAATCTCTTATATTCAATAAACTCCAGAGGCTTCCTATCATGCCTAGGATCAAATATAAACTGATCAGTTTGACATTCAAGGACCTTTACAATCTGACATCAACCTGCCTTATCAGGCTGGTTCTACATTATTTCCCACTCCACATGCCCAACAGTCTAGCCCAACTGGACTTCTGACTATTTCTCAACACAACATTCCAGCTCCCACATTTACGCCCTTGTATTGGCTGCCCCCATGTCCAAGATGTACTTTCCCCTCACGTCGGCCTCTTAGAATCCCTAGTGTCCTACAAAATTCAGCTAACAAGCCACAAGACATTAAGTCTTTCCTGATCATCCTCCCCTCTCATGCCCCACCCAAAATAATTTTACCTTCCATTTATGTAAACTGTTTGTATAAACTTATATATATGTACATCATGTCTCTGTCATTAGAACAGAAGCTCCCTGAGAGCAGGGACAATATCCTGTCTTTGTATCCCTAAAGCCTAGTCTAGTGCCTGGCCATTGTAGGAATTTAACATATTGATTAATTTCATTGTCTAGGCTATTTGGTAGTGACTTTAAGGGGAAAAATATACATAAAGGCTTGAAAAAATTTCAAACCGTATAAAAATATTAAAATTCTCCCAATTACTTGGGAGAAATAGCCAATTACTTAGGAGAATTTTAACTCCAAAGAATCATGCCTATTGAAATCTTAATCCTAATCCTAAAAAGCAAAGGATAGCACTTAAAAATCAAAAAGAAAATTATAATAGCACCTAGAAAAATAAGTCTTATCTAGAAAATAATTGGAAGTGAGATGAAAATGGAAATCGCAAGACTTGTTAAAGGGCAATGGCAATGAGTCTGTCCTAAGATTGGCAGGCAGTAAACTGAAAAGCAATAATTTCTCACTTAGAAAAATAATTTGGAAAAAATAAGAAAGAATGACCTAGAAACTACACTGACTTAAATTTTTGTAATCAATAGACGAACAGAAAACTAACTATCTTCTGTTATTCACTCTGAGTAGCAACAACAAACCATAATAAATACATTCACTGACTCATTCATTTAAAATATTTATTGAAATTTACACTATATAGAGCTCTGGGAGAGGCATTTTCCAATAAGAGATGGATCGTCTCTGCCCTCTAGGAACTTCTAGTCTAGTAAATGATTTCTCTCCATCCCTATTGCACTATCAAGTATCCCACCACAAATATAAGAAATATGTCTGCATGATTGATAGTGTAACTTAAATGTATCAAGAAGTTCTAAAACAAAATACAGGTGGGGGCAGCTGGGTAGCTCAGTGGATTGAGAGCTAGGCCTAGAGATGGGAGGTCCTAGGTTCAAATCCGGCCTCAGACACTTCCCAGCTGTGTGACCCTGGGCAAGTCACTTAACCCCCATTGCCTACCCTTACCACTCTTCCACCTAGGAGCCAATACAAAGAAGTTAAGGGCTCAAAAAACAACAACAACAACAACAAACCAAAAATAAACAAATAAATAAATAAACAAATAAATAAATAAATAAATAAGAGTACATGTGAGGTCCAAGAGAGCAGACTGTCAGCAAGAAGACTTCATGGATGGGAGGGCCTGTGATTTGGACTTAAAAGGATGCACAGGATATCAAAAGGCAAGGAGGAAAAGGGGGCTCTTCCAGGACAAGGGCAGAGAGGAAGTAGCGCCTAATGAGTAGCACAAGGGAAGAGAATAACCTAGTCTAACTGGAGGTCAAAGTTCATGAGATAAATAATGGGTAGTTCCAGAAGGCCAAGGGTCCTGAATATCAGACAAAGGAGGCGATGAAAAGTCATTCAAGATTTGTAAACAGAGAACTGATGTGACCAAATCTCTATATAAAGATACTTATTCTGACAGTAGTAAAGGCTGGAGGAAAATGAGAATGGAGGTGGGAAGATGTGATGATAATAACACAAGTCTGACCTAAGATGGGTAGGCAGTGGAGTAGATAGCAAGCGTGGTAGGAAGAGTAGAAAGCAGGGGAAGGTGACTGGATATCAAAGGAATAGAATCGGTAAGAGAATGGCAGGTGACTAGGTAGGAAAAGCAAAGAAGGAAGAGTCAAAAGGATCCTAACCTTTCAAACATGGCTGACTAGGCACATGAAGGCGTCCCGAACAGAAGAGCCTGAGAGCAGAAGGAAGCACAGGTTTAAGAGGAAAGATACCAGTTTAGATTTAGAAAAGCTGAGCTTGAAGTGCATCTAAGAAGACATGTCCTGGAGGCAGCTGGAGACTGTCTCTAATTACAAGAAAGGAGGTCAGATAGACTTCCGTGAGTCATCAGCATGGAGGTGGAAGCTGAAGCCATGGGAGAAAATGAGATGGCAAAAGAAGAGTGTAGACAGAAGAGAAGCAGGTCAAGGATAGACTCTGGAGGAAGGAACACATAAAGACTTTGTGCTTTTGGAAAAGTTAATTGTTGTAACATATCTTCTAAGTGCCTTTCCCTATGGGAGAAGAATTCCCTCCATTGGTATTTTTACCTCTCTGAAAGCTGTCGAATCTGTGGGATTCCCATGTACTTGTGGAAGTGTTCTAAGACGTTCACTACACCCTGTAGAAGGTTGGCAACTTCTCCATATTGTCGCCTCCTTGTCATGGCTCTGCAAGAGAAATCAAGAGATTAAGAGGTCCACGACATCACCAATAGGGGAAAGTCTATTCTGTTCTCTTATTATAAGAAGTATTTTCTAGGTTGTATCAAAAGTTATTGACATTCATTTACATACCACACCAAAACTGTAGGTTTTAGTTGACATTCCTTGCCAAAAAAGATTATCTTTTCCTAAATTGACTATTGAGGTCAACCGAGCCAATGTCAATAAAAGAATGTTGATGAAATCAACAGTAAAACTTGGCAAGGAGGCATAAACTATCAGTTCCCAAATCCTTCATTAAGTCTTCATTTCCAAACTGTGGGTTCATGTTTTACTAGTCCCTTTAGGAGGCACTTAACAAAGCAGTACCGAGTTCAAGCCAAAGTGTCAAGTTCAAATTGCTGCTTAACCCAATTCAACTGGATGAAAAACACTGAATTTTCCAGGAAGAGACTGAAGAATAACATCCATAAGAAGCCAAGTGGGTTTCCCAAGTCTCCCCCAGTTAATAATTAAACCAAACCCAAATGGATAAGCCAGGAATCTACCTTCTTTCCTCCCTCCCTTCTAAGGTAGATAGAGTCACTAGATTTCCCTTATGCTATGCTGAGGCATCAGAAACTACTGACTTAAGAGACAGTCAATAAAGCAATAGACAGGGGGACAGCTGGCTGGCTCAGTGGATTGAGAGCCAGCCCTAGAAATGGCAGATCCTAGGTTCAGTTCTGGCTTCAGGCACTTCCTAGCTGTGTGACCCTGGGAAAGTCATTTAACCTCCATTGCCCACCCTTACCACTCTTCTCCCTTGGAACCAATACGCAGTATTGTTTCTAAGACAGAAGGTAAGAGTTAAAAAAATAATATAATAATGTGATAGACAAGTAACTGGCAATGTCAAAATCTTACTGAGAGAAAGAGGCAGTTGGAATTTTTTAACAAGGTCAACAAATTTTACTGGACTCACTGATGAAAAAAATCAAATTACAATCAGCTCATCCTTTTCAAGCTATTTCCAGAGGCCTCACATATCAGATTCCAAAATCATACCCCAGGAGCAAAGAAGCTCCTCTTGTCTTTGGAATTCTGAGCTGAAAAATATCCAGTAAAATATACCGATTACTCTGTAGCTCTATTAGATGTGCACAGAAAAACAAGCCCAGGCAATTGCTGCCAACATAAAATAGTGAGTCTGAATGGCCAATTCTACCTGTGGAGCATCAGTCCACTGGGTACAAATGAGCCAGCTTGTGATGGGGATGGGGCCCAAAGGGGCACTCATTCAGAATGATGGATATTCAAGGTGGTCCAAATGACCAAGGAAGGAAGAAAGCATCATGAAGTGAGTGAGGCCTGGGTGACCTTGCTATGTCATTCCCAGCACACCGAGCATTCCCTGAATGGAAAGAACTAGAGGCTCACATGACTTACTCAAGAGAATCAACACCCCCTGCCAACATGTGCAAGTGGTTCAGCGTGGTTATGGAAGTGGTCAGGTGGCGTTTGGCGTGGTCTAGCTGTTTAATGTCCCGAGTAATTTCCTTAACCTAAATGGTGAAAAATAAAATGAGAATGAATCAGAGAGCACAGAAGAAAGGTCTCATCTCAGCATGAGAGCAGCCACCCAGGATTCAAACTGACAAGAGGAGCCACTCCAGGACAAAGGAGGACAAAAGAATATTTAAAAAAAACAAGCCAAATAATCTAGGAGAGGATAGAGCTCTTCCAAATTAAAAAAACAAACAACCTCCCTAAAGACATTTTTATTATTCCCACTGTATTTACTGTTAGAAAACTGTTTAAACAGATACCAAATTCACTCTAGAAAGGTAGAAGGATGAACTGAAAAGAACAGGTGAATCTGGATTCAAATCTACACTCTATGTGATCAAGGGCAAACTGCTTATTAGCCACTCAACAAGCCTTTATTAAGTATCCCAAAGCCCTTGCACTTGAAGAATTTCTGTTCTAAAGGGGTTTCTAAATAACCAAGTATAGACAAGATGGAAAGAGCAGATGGAAAGTCATTTCAGACAAGACCTCACTTCCCTAAGCCTCTATTTCCTCATCTGTAAAATTAAAATACCACTAGTTGGGAACCAAGTGCTATGGTCCAATGATTCCAAGCTGAAAGATATTGGGCATCATGCTTGCCATCTTTCTGACTTCTTGGGAAAGCTCCCAAAATAGCCCTTCCTCCTGGCTTGTGATGACACCTCTTTCCAGTTGGGAGTTAAACAGAACCCAAGGTACAGAGATCTGGAGGCAGGAAAATGTTTCCTGTGTGACAACTTGATCCGGGGCAGTGATGACAAACTTTTTAGAGACCAAGTGTCCAAACTGCAACCTTCATGCTGAATGTGAATCCCCCCAACCACCACCTTACCCCAAACAGGGGAGGGAGGAAGTGCTCCCATTGGGCTGCTGAGCAAAGGGGAAAAAATGTCCTTAGGTGGCTGTGTAGAGGGGGAAGAGAACAAGCAGCCCCCTCTGGCACATGTGCCCTAGGTTTGCCAACAAGGATCTAGGGTACAACTAGGTTTCCCATCTTGTGACTGACAGCCCTTCTTCCCCAAAACAAGTCACCAGGGGGCCTTTCACTCTTACCAAGCTCAAATGGGAAGTGAGGCAGAAGGAAGGATACCTTGGGGAAAACCCTAGCCTGGAATATTTGGTTGTGAGGATGGATATCATTTTCCCTCAGGGGCATCTCTGCTCCAGTGGCTTGTCAGTCTGTTGAATTACCTGGAGCCGATTTGAGCCTTGGCAGACCAACCTTCACCAAACTAGCAGACACAAGATTATTTTGTCAAAGGTAATTTGTCAAACCTAGTCTCAGAGCTTGAGCATGGGCAGGACCTCAGAAGTCATCTAGTACAGCCCTCTCTTTTTATAGTTTGAGGAAACTGAGGCTCAAGGAGAAGGAATGACTTATCCAAGGTTACACATGTAATAAGTATCAAGTCACTTATGAATTCCTTTGAGATTGTCTCTCAAGGAAAGAGCTTGGCTGTAGCCTAAAGAGTACCCTTCTCCACAGAACAGTACTTTCCAGTAAATAAGCTGAATAATGAGAGCCATGTCTGCTTGAAAAACAGTCTGTTCAGAGTCAGAGCACTCCCACCTCAGCCAGAACACAGACAGGGACAACAAATTGAAATCAGAAGGCTGATGGGAGAGAGACTGAGAAAAGAGTCCTTGGTGGTCTCTGGCACAATGAGTAGCCTGACAGGGCTATTGTCCAATTATGGTACTGTAGTACCAAGTGTTTAACATCTTCAGAAAGGGCACTGATAATACTCCCAGAGTCTCCATCTTCACTTTCAGCCATGAGGCAACATTTCTGGGTTCCCTATTCCTAGAGGACATCCTATTTCTTAATCTTTTCTTTTACAAATTCACATTCCTTACTGATTCCCTACACTATTATTCAGTGGTTGCCTACCTCTAAGGCAAAATATTTATGCTCTTTTTTTCTCTACCCCCAACAAGGACTTTTCTCTTTTTGACCTTTCCTGTGGTTCAGTTACTGACAGTCCCTCACATTGCCTGGAGAACAAATCATAGGAAGAGCTCATCCTTCTAAGGGATGAAATGGAAAGTCCTCACAGAATCAAATCACTGTAGACCTGGAAAGGGCTTTTTCAGAAGCTAACTACTCCAGGATCGGACATCATGGCTTTCAAGCTGGAAAGAAGCTCACAGGTCCTCTAGTCCAACTCTCTTCTTTTTATGAGTGAGGAAATGAAGACCCAGAGAAATGAAGTCACTTCTGTGAGGTCACCCAGAGCAGAAAAAGGCCAAGCTATGATTCCCATTCAGGTTCTTTCCCTCTGAATCTGGCACCCTGAGCACTGAGCCTTGCTGTCTCAACCTTAGAAACAACTTCTTCCAATCTTCTCATTTCACAGTGAGAAATGCCTGTGGCTTCAGGGCTTGTTAGGAGCAAAGCTGGGACAAGAACTCAGGTCTCTTGATTCCTCAAATATTGATCTTTTACTCTACATGTTGCCTCCAAGGAAATCTCTGATAACATTAAGGAATCCTTCAGAACAATATATCTGAAAGATAGTTATCTAGTCTCTGCCTGAATACTTCCCATGACAGGGCTTACAAGATGGCTTGTTTCAGTTCTGGTAATTCAAACTCAAAGCTTCTAGGAATAAAGAGGTGATTACTCTTCTGTGCTATGGCCAGTTAAGACCACACATGGACTGTGTTCACCCTTGGACACTAGAGTTTAGGAAGAATACTGATAAACTAAAGAGCATCCAGGGAAACCAAGACGTCGAAGGGCCTCTGTTTTATAGTTGGGCTGATGTGAACCATTGCTGTGGCTTCTGTGTCATCTGAGCCATAAGAAGCCCAGCCTATGGGGCACTGGCATTCTCAAGGTCTGGTGGCACTATGAATGCCATGAAGCCATTCTTCTATTCAGCAATGGCACAGTGGCAAAATGGAATGTGGAAACAGAAAGAAAAGAGAGTCCAGTCACCTGAATGAATGCAGCATCCTTACTTGCCCTTTTCCTGATTGAGTAAAATTTTCTTCAGCAAATATTTCATGGCCTGTATGTCTCACTGCATTCCAATCTCAAGCCTGAACCACTGGGCCAAACCTGAGTTAGGCCTGGTCCAGAAGGTCTACTGTGATTCTGCAGGACTGAATCAGAATTACATTGGGGCTGAAGTGGAAGGGTGACTTGGAGGTAAGAAAGCATTGACTGGGTAAGATATAGGAATCTGGCACCTTGTGGGAAAACCAAGGGTTTTGTTTTTCTTGTGTTTTTAACTGAGAGGATAGGTTGAGGGTGGGACTTAATTTGTTTTTTAAAAGGAAGAAAGAAAAACAGTTCTGTCCTTCAAAGAGCTTACAGGTTGTGAAGATGGGATTATACATTTCTGGCCCTTACAAGTCTATTGGGATGGGATATACCATGTTCTTGAAGAATGCCAGGAATTCTCTCTAGAAGACAGAGGTGAGGAGGGAGTATCTTCCAGAATGTAAAGGCTCAGAGATGGAGTGCCAAATTTGGGGACCAGTAAGCAGGTCCACTTGGTTGCAATGCAAACCTGGCAAGGGAGATAGGGCCAGATGATGAAGGGCTTAGACACCTTAATTATAATCAGTTAGCTGAGAAACATGTGAAATCAATGGGAACTACAGAAATCAAGAACTGTAGGGGTAATATCACCTTAAGAGAAGAAAGCTTCCCCTCAGCAAAGGCAGGGGAGCAGGGAGAAAAGAGTATTCCCAGGGGATGTCTCCACACAGTGGAATAACTGGGGCTGACCAGAAGTAGGGAAGGAGGCCCATTAATAAGCAAGGCTTGATTTGAGGCAGATAGCCACTTCCACTAAAAATAGAATATGGGAGGCCCACCACACTCACCATTTGCTCTGATTTTTCTGCTTTGTCTTTGATATCCTTAATTTTGCCGAAGAGCTGCTGGATGGCTTTCTGAGCCTCTTCCAGTGCCTAAAATAAGAGGAATTCATTAATGGGTGAGAAAAAACAGGAAATGCAAAGTGGCACCAACTACCAGTACAATCAATTTCTGCCTTCACTTGATACCTGCATCTTCTTAGAACAATCAGAACATGGTGACTTAATCTAGTCCTGAATACCCACCATCATGTATGTACACAAGTGCTTAGGTCTTTTGGGGTGACAGTACTCAACTCACTGAGGCTTCATCCCTCATACTTCTAAGGAAAGAAGCAGAGAACTCTTGGGATAGAATCTTGTATACATTCTCAGTCACAGTACTGGAAGTTTAGGGATGAACAGCTTTTTGCTGTTAAAAGGGAAAGGATAGAATTAAGAGAATATTAACAGAAATGACTGTGATGTAATACAAGCAAAAAGCAATAAAACTTCTTTCAAAATAGAAAGGCCTCATCATTTGAATCCAGTGACAGCAAGAAGATATGGCTGGTCTGGAGCGTCTTTTAAGATGTCCTCTTTAAATTCAGCAGAGGAGTAAGGAAGGGGGAGAATGGAAAAAAGAAGAGGCTTCTGGGTGCTGGCAGATCCAAGGATATAACCTCTTTAAACCACCAGAACAGGGTGGAGACTCCTAGGGCTGTGTACTACCCCACCTGGGAGTCACAGCTTGAGCTATACAATACCAGAGAGGCCTTCTCTTGGAGCAAGTCAGAAGTTTCCAGGAAAATGAAAGGCTTACAAAAATGGATGTTTTTACACCTTAAAAAGGATGATCCACAGTAGCTCACACAAGTAGAAAAACCAATGTGGGAATTATGTGGGGCTAAAGGAAAACACATTAAGAACATATATGGTTCTGATGGAAGATACCAGCCAGACAAAGAAATTTCAACTTCATTTTGACCAAAGTGAACTATTTACTTTGGACTCAGGAGCAAAGCTTCTGAAATCATCCTGGCAAGCCCTTTATAAACACAACGAATCTCATCACAAATGTAGAATGTAGATAATAAAGTACTCGAAAGAGTACCAAATATGAACTCTCTTCAATAGTGACAGAGTTTAATTTGTAGCCATAAAATAAATGAATAAAAGATGCACTGAATCTGAACTGAGATGAAGTGGATTCAAATTGAGGATTTAGGTGACCTCGGGCAAGTTACATGACTTCTATAGTCATCTATAACATAAGAGGGTTGGACTAGATGACTTCTTAGGTTCTTTCCAGCTCTGAATACATGATCACTCTTTTTTCATACTGTGGAACCCTCTCCAGAAGTTTATAACATGAATTATATTAGGAGCAGCAAGTGTGGGAGTAAAGAAGATGGCTTCAGTTCTAGATACACTGGGTTTGAGGTTATCAGTGGGTGGTAACAGACAGAGATGTATGGCAGGTAATTGGGAATCATCCTGTATCTCGCTTGCCTTTCTCAGCGAAATTCCTTAAGAAAACCATGTAAAACCATCAACAAGCATCATATGCAATGGGGATAAATTAGAAGCCTTCCCACTAAGATTAGGCGTGAAACAAGGATGCCCATTATCACCTCTATTATTTAACATTGTACTAGAAACACTAGCAGTAGCAATTAGAAAAGAAAAAGAAATTGAAGGTATCAAAATAGGCAATGAGGAGACTAAGCTATCACTCTTTGCAGATGACATGATGGTATACTTAAAAAATCCTAGAGAATCAACTAAGAAGCTTGTAGAAATAATCAACAACTTTAGCAAAGTTGCAGGATACAAAATAAATGCACATAAATCATCAGCATTTCTATACATTTCCAACACATCAGAGCAGCAAGAGGTAGAAAGAGAAACACCATTTAAAATCACCCTAGACAATATAAAATACTTGGGAATCTATCTACCAAAACAAACACAGCAATTATACGAAAACAACTACAAAACACTTTCCAAACAAATAAAACTGGATCTAAACAACTGGAAAAACACTGATTGCTCATGGGTAGGATGAGCTAACATAATAAAAATGACCATTCTACCCAAATTAATTTACCTATTTAGCGCCATACCTATCAAACTACCAAAAAACTTCTTTACTGAATTATAAAAAACTATAACAAAGTTCATTTGGAAGAACAAAAGATCAAGAATATTAAGGGAAATAATGAAAAAAAAATGTGAAGGAAGGGGGCCTAGCAGTACCAGATATTAAACTATACTATAAAGCAGCAGTCATCAAAACAATATGGTACTGGCTAAGAGACAGAAGGGAGGATCAGTGGAATAGACTTGGGGTAAATGACGTCAGCAACACAGTGTATGATAAACCCAAAGAGCCCAACTTTTGGGACAAAAATCCACTATTTGACAAAAACTGCTGGGAAAATTGGGAAACAATATGGGAGAGATTAGTTTTAGACCAACATCTCACACCCTACACCAAGATAAATTCAGAATGGGTGAATGACTTGAATATAAAGAGGGAAACTATAAATAAATTAAGTGAACACAGAATAGTATACTTGTCAGATCTCTGGGAAAGGAAAGAGTTTAAAACCAAGCAAGAGTTAGAGAAAATTACAAAATGTAAAATAAATGGTTTTGATTATATTAAATTAAAAAGCTTTTGTATAAACAAAAACAATGCAACCAAAATCAGAAGGGAAACGACAAATTGGGAAAAAATCTTTATAACAAAAAACTCTGGCAGGGGTCTAATAAATATACAAGGAGTTAAGTCAATTGTATAAAAAATCAAGCCATTTCCCAATCAATAAATGGGCAAGGGACATGAATAGGCAATTTTCAGATAAAGAAATCAAAAGTATCAATAAGCACATGAGAAAGTGTTCTAAATCTCTAATAATTAGAGAAATGCAAATCAAAACAACTCTGAGATATCACCTCACACCTAGAAGATTGGCTAAAATGAGAGAAGGGGAGAGTAATGAATGCTGGAGGGGATGTGGCAAAATTGGGACATTAATGCATTGCTGGTGGAGTTGTGAACTGATCCAACCATTCTGGATGGCAATTTGGAACTATGCTCAAAGGGCTATAAAAGAATGCCTGCCCTTTGATCCAGCCATACCATTGTTGGGTTTGTACCCCAAAGAGATCATAGATAAACAGACTTGTATAAAAATATTTATAGCCGTGCTCATGTGGCAACAAACTGGAAAATGAGGGTATGCCCTTCTATTGGGGAATGGCTGAACAAATTGTGGTATATGCTGGTGATGGAATACTATTGTGCTAAAAGGAATAATAAACTGGAGGAATTCCATGTGAACTGGAAAGACCTCCAGGAAGTGATGCAGAGTGAAAGAGCAGAGCCAGAAGAACATTGTAAACAGAGACTGATATAATATGGTAAAATTGAATGTAATGGACTTCTGTACTAGCAGCAATGCAATGACCCAGGGCAATTCTGAGGGATTTATGGAAAAGAACGCTACCCACATTCAGAGGAAGAACTACAGGAGAGGAAACATAGAAGAAAAGCAACTGCTTGAACACATGGGTTGAGGCGGACATGATTGGGGATGTAGACTCAAAACTACCACACCAATGCAACTATCAACAATTTGGAAATAAGTCTTGATTGATGACACAAGTTAAAACCAGTGGAAATGCGCATCAGCTATGGGGGAGGAGGGGAAGGAGGTTGAGGGGTGAAGGGGAAAGTAAGAACATGAATCATGTAATCATGATAACTTTTCTAAAAAATAAAAATTATTAAAAAAAAAAAGAAAACCATGTAAAGTTGGGGAATTCATTGCCTCTCCTGTCTCTCTGCAATCTGACCTCATCACTCAACTGATCTCACCATATAGTTCTTCCTTAGTCCTAAGTCTTCTGGATCTATTTGGCTGCATTTAACTTTATCACCCTCTTTTCCTGAATATTCTCTCCTCCCCAGGTTTTCATTTTCATTGCTCTTTCTTGGTTCTTTTCCTATCCATCTGATTGTTCCTTCTTGTTCCCTAAATGTACCACAGATATCTCAAAATTCAACATATTCAAAACAGGATTCATTATCTTTCCCCCCCAAAGCATTTCCTCTTTAAAATTTCCCACTATTGTCACTATTGGGGAAGGCACCATCATACTCTTAGGCAGTTAAGTTGAAATCTTAAGTGTCATCAACTCCTTTCTCTCCTTCAAAATACAAATCCAATTGGTTCCCAAATCTTATCTTTCCTTTAGGTACTCATACAATTTACTATCTTACCAAGTGAATTCAGGCCCTAATCACCCTTTGCTGCAACCTTTTAAGTAGTCTCCCTGACCCAGGGCTCTCTTTTCTCCAATTCACTCTACACACAGCAGCCAAGCACCAGTCTGGCCAGTCACTCCTTCCTTTCAATGAATGCCAGTGGCTCCCTATTTCTTTCAGGATCAAATATAAAGTCCTCTGCTCAGTACTTAAATCTCTTCCCAATCTGGCCCCTTCCCATACTTCTAGTCCTTCTTGTTCTTGACTTCCTCTCATGCACTTTACAAAAGAACTTTGCTGGCTAAACTGACCTTTCTCACATGACATTCCCATTTTCCATTTCTAAGCCTTTGCACTGGCTGCCCCTCAAGCCTACAGTGCTCCAGCCCCTCCCCTATGTCTCCCTTTGCATGGCACCATTCCCAGCTTCTAGAGTTTTCTTCCTCAAGTTATTTTCCATCTACTCTGTGTATATCATATAAATAACTACTTAGTTACATGATGTTCCCCCCATTAGAACAGAAGTTCCTCGAGGGCTTGTTTTTCTCTTTCTTTGTTTAGAACATAGTAGGAGCTTAATAAATACTTATTCTCACTCCAAGAGATTCATGATGAAAAATGCTATCCATCACCATGAAAAGGAACTCATGGAATCTGAATGCAAATCAAAGCAGACCATTTTTCCCTTGGTTTCCCTCATGAGTATTTTTTGGTATGTGTGACCCATGTCTTCTTTCACAACATGATGAATATCAAAATAATATTACATAATTGCACACTTATAACCTGCTGCCTCTGGGAAGAGAAAGGGGAAAAAAGGAGGCAAAGATTTTGGATCATAAAATGTCAGAAAATGAATGTTAAAAATTGTTGCTTCATGCAACTGGAAAAAATATACAATAAAGTCTTTGGGAAAGTGGGGAAAATAATGCTTGTTATCTCATTGGAGCTCCTCAGGAGAAGGGTCAGGTTGGGGATATAGATCTAAGCATCTACAAAGAAGTGATAATTGAAGTCATGGAAATGGACAAAGCACCAGAGTGAATGGAGAAAGGGGAGAAGAAAATGCTCTTCAAGGTTACTAGGGGCCAGCATCTATGGAAATCTCCAGGATCACACTCAACATTAAGCGGTCTTAGGTCTTCCCTAAACAACTTCAGTTTATCTCTTTCCACTTTGGAGGGTTAGCTGCCACTATGAACAGGACATGTATCTCCTTCTTCCTTTTTATCTCATATCAGATCTCATATTCTAAAACAAAGACTTCCATGCTGGCTCAGATACTTTGATTTTTATGCCAGATACAAAGACATCTTGTCATTTCTGTAATCTGGACACTGGAGTATATATAGTCCTTAATAGGAAAGCAGTTTCACACTTGGTTTTGGAACAATGGCTCATACCATCTATAGATTCCCACATTCATAACCAATAAGAAGTCTTGCCAAAAAAATCTGGAGGAAATCCTAAGAAGCCCTGGGATAGTCAAACAGCATTTCTCATTCATGCTTAGACAATACTCCAGTCTACTACTTAAAGGTCCCTTATCTGAGTTAAAATAGTGAAATCTATTCAACATCTAATCCCTTTCTCTAATGGGAAAGGTAGAGGGCAGAAGAATAACAGAGTTAATTAAAAAATCATCCCTGTTGGTTTTAGGATATAAGATGCAACATTTCTGGGAGTGAAAAAGCAACAGATCTACCTTCCTAATGATATTTTGTTGAGATTACTACTAACATTATCTGGCATTTTCCTAACATATACCAACTCAGCAAGAAAGGAATAAACCAGAAGCATGTTTAGGTATCAATGAAAGTTAGCATAAGATTAGACAGAAAAGCAAGATTCTAATCTTGGCTCGGTCAATCTTGAGCAAAATCAATACAACCAAGCCTCAATTTTCTCATCTAAAAAATGAATGGGTAGACTCTACCAAGTTTTGGGGGGTAAGATCTCACTATCTGACAAAAATTGCTGATAAAACTAGAAAATAGTCTGGTAGAGATAATTATCTCACACCATATCAAGATATGGTCAAAATGGGTACATGATTTAGACATAAAAGGTGATGTTATAAGCAAATTAAGAAAGTATGGAAAAAATTAACTGTTAGATCTATGTATAAGAGAAGAATTTATGGCCTGACAAGAGTCAGAGACTATCACAGAAGGTAATATGGACAATTCTGATTATGTGAAATTCAAAAGGTTTTGTACAAACAAAACTAATGCAACCAAAATTAGAAGGAAAGCAGGAAATTGGGGGGAAAGTTTACAGTACATTTCTCTGATATAGGACTCATTTCTCAAATACAGGGAGAACAGTCAAATTTATAAAAATTTATAATTTACATATAACATGTACTTGTAAAAGCAAATAGGCAGTTTTCCAAAGAAGAAATGAAAGCTATCAGTAGTCATATAAAAAATGCTCTAACTCACTAATAATTGCAAATTATCATACAAATGCAAATTAAATGCAAAATTTAAAAAAAACTGAGTTACCACTGCATTCCTATCAAATTAGATGACATGACAGAAAAAGAAAATGAAAAATCAATCTGGCTAAGAAATACAGTAGTGCATCAATGGAATACACGCAGTAATAAATGACCAAAATTACCTAGTGTTTGATAAATCCAAAGGTTGAAACTTTTCGGAAGAGAATTCACTATCTGACAAAAGCTGTCGGGAAAATTAGAAAAGCAAAAGCTAAGTATAGATCAACATCTCACAACATATGCTAAAGTCAAAATGGACACAAGACTTAGAAATAAAGGTTGAAACCAAAAACAAATTAGAGGAACACAGAATGATTTACGTGTCTGAAATGAAAAAGGAAAGAATTTATGATCAAAACAAGATATAGAAAACATTATGAGATATAAAATATATAATTTTGATTAGGTGTTGTGTGCAGATGCAAAGCATGGAATCCCTGCAAAGTTACAGGTCAAATTTATAAGAATACAAAGCATTTTAAAGGATATGAATTGGCAATTAAAAGAAATCAAAACTATGTATAGTCATATGAAAAAATGCTCCAAATCACTAATGATTAGAAAAATGCAAATCAAAACAACTTTTGAGATACCACCTCATACCTACTATATTGGCTAATATGACAAAAATGAAAAATGATAAATGTTGGAGGGGATGTGGGGAAATTGAGACACTAATAATATACTGCTGGTGGAGCTGTGAACTAATACAACCATTCTGGAAAGCAATTTAGAGCTATGCCCAAAAGGCCATAAAACTGTGCATATCCTTTGACCCAGCTATAGTAGATCTGTATACCAAAGAGATCAAAGAAAGGGGGGAAAGGCCTATTTGTACAAAAATACTTATCGCAGCTCTTTCTGTGGTGACAAAGAATTGGAAATTATGGGGTGGTTCCTCAATTCTCCCACGGGGGAATGGTTGAGCAAATTATGGTATATGATTGTCACAGAATAATATTGTGCTATAAGAAATGACAAATAGGACAATTTCAGAAAAACCTGGATAGACTTATATGAACTTATGCAAAATGAAGTAAGCAGAATAAGCAGAAATTATACACAATAACTGTGCAATGATCAACTGTGAATAATTTAACTATCATCAATAATGCAAGAATCCAAGACAACCCCAAGAGATTAATAATGAAAAAGACTATCCACTGCTACAGGAGGAACTGATGGAGTCTGGATGCAGATTGAAGCATTCCATTTTTATTTTATTTCCTTCACGAGTTATTTCTTAAATGAGCACTGCTGCCTTCTTTCACATGACTAAATGGAAATATGTATTGCATGATAGCACATGTATAACATCATATTGCTAGCTGCCTCAAGAGGGGGAGGGGGAGAAAAAGAGAAAATGTGGACTGCAGAATGTTAAAAAATGTATTAAAAATGGTTTCTGTATGCAATTGGGAAAAATGCAATTTCTTAAAAAGTGACAAATATTGGGGGATCTGGAAAAACAGGGAGACTAAAGCACTGTTGGTAAAGCTATGAACTGGTCCAACCATCTTGGAGAACAATTTGAAAAACTATTTTATAGCAAAACTATACTCCACTACTAAGTCTGTATTCCATAAATAGCAAAGAAAAAAGACGAAAGGACTTACCTGTACAAAAATATTTACAGCAGCTCTTTTTGTGGTGATAAAGAATCGGAAATTAACAGAATGCCTATTAACTGGGAAACAGCTTAACAAGTTGTAGTATAAGATTATGATGGAAATCTATTGTGCTATTAGAAAAGCAAGGTGGCTCGGTGGACAGACAGACCTAGAGATAGGAGGTCCTAGGTTCAAATATAGCCTCAGTCATTTTCTAGTTGTGTGACCTTGGGCAAGTCATTTAACTTCAATTGCCTAGCCCTTACCATTTTCTGCCTTAGAACTGATACTTAGTATGAACTCTAAGAAAGAAGAAAAGGGTTTTATATAAAAAAAGAAAAGAAATGACAAAGGGGTGTATAACATCATTGTTATATAACATCATTTGGAAAAATCTGGGAAAACTTATAGGCACATCAATTCATAAAAGCAAAGAAAAGTGAGCAGAACCAGGAAAACATTCTACCCAGTAACAGCAATATTGAAATGATGACCAACAGTGAAAGACTTAATTTCACCGATCAATACAATGATCCATGACAATTCCAAAGGATTCATAATCAAAAATGCTCTCCACCTCCAAAGGCAGAATTGATGAACACTGACTGCAGACTGAAGCATTTCTTTTTCCACTTTATTTTTCTTGCCTTTTATTTTGCTAAATTGCTAATATGGAAATGTTTTGCATGACTTCTCATGTATAATGAGTATCATATTGCTTGCCTTCTTAATGGATTGAGGAAGAGCTTGAGGGAGGGAAAGAATTTAAAACTAAAAAAAAGAATTAAAAAAGTAGACAAGCAAAAAAATAGGTAGGAATCTTAATTTATAAGAAGGCTCCATGATATAATGGAAAGAGTCCTGGTGTGAGGGCCTGAAGGGCCAAGTTCAAGTGACTGTCCTTAGTTTAAGTGGTCAAATATCTCTAGCCTTCAGTTCCTCATCTGTAAAAATGGGAGCACAGGTTAAGGATCATGTTGAAGCTCATGGCCAAAGTCCCATGCTGTTCTAAGACGCTATGACATTCTGATGCATTTACAACTAAATGTACACTGAAATATGTGGAATTTAATGATGAAAGACTTAAAAGTCAAGTTCTAAACATCTTTAAGTTTAGACCCTAAACCAGCTTTTCAAAATACTCCCCCAAAAAGGTAAATGCACCTACTTCTCCCTTTTTTATTCTCTTATTGGTTTCTTCCAGTAAGGTTACTATATTCCTCCTTCAACAAACAAATAAGACTCAGACAATCTTCTGTTTCCCAGACCAAAATAATGATGAATTATCTGCCAGACTTTTCCTGGAATATCTGTACTTGCTAGAATAATGTGCCTTAGTTGGAAAATTTAGGTATAATTCATTTTCCAGAGTCAAAAGTAGCCTGAAACATACTCCCTATCACACCCATTCTTGATACCTACTCTAATATTTAATCTTTAACTTGTTGCAGCCAATTATAATTTTTTAAAAAAACACTTTGTCAATGAAACTTAATTTCCGGACATGCAGATACTTAAGATTTCATATGAATAGCAGTACAGTGCTTTTATTATCTGGCTAATCAGAAAACGTGCTAAAATAGGGACTCTGGCTCCATCCCTAGACACGTTTAAAATAAAATGTGGCCATATATTCCACTCCAAGCTGTATGTGGATTAAAAGCAGAACTAATTGCCCATATAAGTCTGTTTCCAATTTTACTTAGCCAGAGTCTCTAAACTGAGCACCCGAGCGTGACTCCAGCTGGTGTGCAAGGGCATTATTAGGAGGCAGTTACTGAAGCAGTCCGTAATTCCCATAGAGTCTGCAATTTGAAGATGTAGACAACTTTGGAGGATAACCTATTCAGCAGCAGCCAACTACTCCATCTGGGCCTCTATCTGTGTGGCATGGACTAAAAACGTCCTTCTCCACACCCTCCTGAGGGATTTTAAAAAACCACCAAGGTTATACATAGGCACCATAAAGGTAGCAGAAGAAATGCCCTGGCCTAGGGTAGTTAGGTAGCAGTGGAGAGAATGCCAGGTCAGGAGTCAAAAGGACCAGGGTTCAAATCCAGCTTCAGACATTTCCTACCTCTGCCACCCTAAGCAAGTCTTTTAACCCTGGCTGAATTCCCACCTTGCCACTATCTGCCTTAGAATTGATACTAAGACAGAAGGTCAGGGTTTTAAAAAAGAAAGAAAAAGCCACACCCTGGGCCCTGGTACGAGTTCTATTCTTTTCTTTTTCTCTTTCTGTAGAGCTAGGAAAAACTGCCAGCCATGTGGGTAGTAGACAAAAGAGAATCTAATCCAACTTCAATGTCTCCCAAAACCAAGCAGTCCTCTCTTACCCTTCTCCTTCACTCTTGTTATCTTATAGCTTGATAAAAGAAGGGCTTGGGAGCTTCATCCTATGTGGGACCACATGTACCCACAGAAGGTTTTCAGTTGAGTTCTTGCTTGTGACCACTCCTGAAGTCAAAGAATCAGTTAGTCTTAAGACCTTCGCTGTGGCTCTTAAAAGGCCAGAGGTCAATCAATAAATAAGTTACCTAGGAAAAAAAAATCATGTTTTTGTGATATTCCCTGTTAGAACATAAGCTGCTGGCAAAGTGACTGTTTCATTTGTTGTAGTGCCTACTATAGCGCCTAACCCCTGGCAAGCACTTACTCTCTACTGACAGGTCTGTTGACCTACAAAAGCATTGCTGCCCATCTCAACTCTTTTCATCTTTTAGTTCTTGGTTTTATGGGAATGAAAGAGGCAGTTCTACGAGGTCCAGGCCTTTTGTGGGCCAAAAGTTTCATTTTGAGGGCTATGAAACACTACATTGATTTCTTCCATCATATCCAAAACAAAACAAATAGTCAGCCCAGATTATAAGTCATGGTTGTTGTGTTTAGGAACAAGTCACTTTGCAAACTTTTGCCCTCACCAGAAAACAGGAAGATAAACAAAATAATTTAAGTTTAACCTAGGGCTGGAAAACTGGAACTCTCTCACTTTTTGAAGTCAAGCAACTAATGGTAAGAATTCACATTTACGAGATGCTTTAAGATTCACAAAGCACTTAATGATGGTAATGATATCTTTACATGAAAAGTGGTCTTTGTCACTAAATAGTCCCCCTAGTAGGTCACTCTTGGACACTACTGAGATGAATGCAGGACATTCTGGTGGTACAAATGGGAAGTCAAGAACAATTACAAAAGAATTTCCCATCTGCTATGGTGCCAAGGAAAAGATGGGTAAAGGCACCTCTTAGAAATGAGTGCTCCAAGGGGCAACTGGGTGGCTCAATGGATTGAGATCCAGGCCTAGAGATGGGAGATTGTGAGTTCAAATCTGGCCTCAGACACTTCTTAGTTCTACAACCCTGGCCAAGCCTCCTAAATCCCGTTGACTAGTCATTACTGCTCTTCTGTCTTGGGACCAATATATACTATTGATTCTAAAATGGAAGGCGAGGGTTTTATGAAAAAAAAAAAAAAAAAAGAAAAAAGAAATGAATGCTCCCCACTCTTAGGTCTACATCCCAAAGATATTTTTAAAAAGGGAAAAGGACCTTTTTGTACAAAAATATTTATAGTTACTCTTTTTGTGACAGCAATGAATTGGAAATTGAAGGGATTAGGGGATGGCTGAACAAATTGTAATATATGGTTGCAATGGAATACTAGTGTGCTATAAGAAATGATGAGCAGGATGATTTCAGAAAAACTTGGAAAGACCTACATTAACTGAGGCAGAGTGAAGTGAGCTGAACCAGGAGAACATTGCACATAGTAAAAGAAATATACTACAATGATCAACTGTGAATGTTTTAGCTATTCTCAGCAATACAATGATCCAAATACAATTCTGAAATACTTATAACAAAGAATGCCACCCATCTCCAAAGAAAGAACCAATGAAATATGAATGTAGATCAAAACATAATATTTTTCAGCTTATTTTTATTTGTATGTTTTTATTTGGGGGTTTTGGTTTAATATGAATATTCTCTCACAGCATGACCAATATGGAAATATTTGCATGATCATACATAAGTAACCTAGATTAAATTGCTTTCCATCTCAGGGAGGGGAAACAGAAAGGAGGGAGGGAGACAATTTAGATCTTATAATTTCAAAAATACATTAAAAATTGTTATTATATATAATGGGGAAAATATATATATATATATATATATGTATATTTTTTTTTTTAAAGAAAGAAATGAACGCTCTTGGGGCAAGTAGGTAGCACAATGGATGAGTGCCAGGCCTGGAGTCAAGAGGATCTAGGTTTAAATTTGACCTCAAAATCTTCCTAGCTGTGCAACGCTGGACAAGTCACAACCCCATTTGTCTTGCCCTCTGCCACTCTTCTATCTTAGAATGTACAGTAAAACAAAAAACAAAAAAAGAAAAGAAATGAAATGAAATGAAATGAAAGCTCCCAAATGCTAAAGACTTGCAAACACCAGATCATAGTCTAATATCTTATAGATTTGGTGGTCCTATTCAAATGCCTGGATTCCTTTTTGAAAATCAATAGATCACAAATTCTTCTACAGAAAACTCAGAACCTTGGGAGTACAAAAAGGGCTTTATTTAAAACACAAATTTCTTTCCAGTTTTTTTTTTCAAACCAAAAGAATGCAAAGGGCAAAAGGGCATTTCTTGCCTTGCTTGTTAAAATGCTCCGTTCCACCTAAGTGACTTTTATTTACAACTTGTGCAGACCACATCTATTGAAAATGTGAATGAAAGTCTTCATTTTTTTAAAAATAATTTTGAAGAGACAGGCCAGAAGTTAAAATCACAAGACAAAGCCTGGACACAAATTCAATAGTGCCCAACAAGATTAAACCTTATACTTAAAGTTTTGTCTATGTCTATTATCATCCACATCTTAAAAAAAGTCAGCATGGAAATGATTGGAAGTAGTGAATATATTTGAAAAATCAGCTTTTATTCATAAGAAGTTAGTGCTATGAAAACATTTTAAATCTAAACAATATCCTCAAATGAGGGAAGAGGAGAAAAAAAATGTCAACCATAAGTCTCACTCTACCCATTTGTAAAAAGCTGGGAGAGTCCAAGAGACCTGGGTAGTCCAAAAAGTCTGTTTAATTACATGCCCAGGGGTCACACAGTCACTACATGCCTGAGGCATTTTTAAGCCCCTGCCTTCGTAATAGTAAGATCAGTCATCACTTGTGATGTATAAAAATGAGAGTAAAATCTGACTGAATAGAAAAATAGTTCCTAGGCCCGTGTTGGTGAATCTATGATACGCATGATGGAGGGGGCTAATCCCTTCCCCCTTTCTACCACACCTGAAGACATTTTTTCATATCACCTGTCCCTCTGCCCAGTAGCTCAATGGAAGCACTTCCTCCCTCCCCTGTTTGGGGTGAAGGGGTAGCTCACATGTGGTGTGAGGGTGTAGCTTGGGCACTCAATCTCTAAAAGGTTTGCCATCATTGTCCTATCACTGTCCCATCACTATCATCTGGTCTTTCTGTCATCTGACTCCCTCTTGTACGGCCTTCCTTAACAGGATCCAAATGAGACTGAGAAAGCTGTAGATGCATTTAATATGAGCTCTCTTCTCATAGATAGGTTGGTAAAAAGACTGAAGATCATTCCATTTTGCAGCTATTGGACTATCACTAAAGATCTAAACCGTTTTCCCCCATGGTCATACATCTCATTCAAAAACAGCATAAGGGCACTACCCCGTTCTGCGCTGGCAAGGTGGAGGACCTCAAATCGGAAGAGGAAAAAATGGCAACGGTTCAAAAAGAAGACTTACAACTGCTTCTTGAGATGTATCTTGAAGATAAAAACAACAAGCAAATTGAAGAGAAATTGAAACAATTAATAGAAGACCCAGAAAGTGATATAGAAAAGAGCATTGATGAAATGGCAAAAGCAAATACTGAACTAAAGATTGAAATTAAAAAAGCTGAAAGGGAATTGGAACAACCTTCATCTTACCTGGTTAAAAGGAATATTCCTACAGAGGAAATGAAGTTCACATCGGTGGAGAGCCCTGAGGATGACGATCAGTATTTAAATATCTCCTGTTCATTTCAAGTAACTACACAACTTGAATATGAACTGAAGAGAGGGCAAGCTCTTATCACCTTTGAAGATGAATATGTTGCCCAGAATGTGATAAAAAGAGGAAAACATCGTGTGACATTTGACAAAGAGGAGATGAAATTAATGGCCAAACCTGTTCCACTAAAAACAGGTTTGATTTTTCAGGTTCATTCAAAGATTTCTAAGAAAAAGATTAATGTTGCTGGAATACCTAACGAATTACCTGAAGATCAGAAGAGAGACAAATTAGCACTGAGTTTCAGTAAATCCCAGAATGGGGGTGGAGAAGTAGAACACGTGGAGTATAATATAAATACCCAAACAGCGGTTATTACATTTCTTCAAAATGGAGTTGCTGATAATATTCTCAAGCACAAGAAATATCCTCTTCATACAAATACCAGCTGCTATCAGGTTGTTGTTTCCCCGCATATGGAAAAACATATCAAGAAGCTACAGGTATTCTCAGGAATTTCTAAGAGGACCGTTCTTCTTACGGGATTTAAAAATATTCAAGATGATGAAGAAAGTATAGAAGAGGACATTTTTATTCATTTTCAGAAAGGGTCAAATGGAGGAGGGGATATAGATGTTGTCAAATGTGCCCTCAAAAAACCTCAAATAGCATATTTTGAGGCTGATTTAGATGAGGGATTCTTAACCTGGGCACCATGAGCTTATTAAAACATATTTTTTGATAACTATATTTGATTTCCTTTTCAATCCTATGCATTTTATGCATTTAAAACCATTTTCTAAGAAGGGGTGCTTAGACTAATCGGACTATAAAAGGCATCTTGTAATCCTCAAAAAAACATAAGAATACTTACTGGACACAAAATTCTATGTACTATAAACACATTGATTTGAAGTTATTTTCTTATGACTAATAAAAAATAGACTTTGCTTTTTAATTTTTACTTGCCCTTAAAAGAAAAATACATTCTTTTAATTTTTTATTCTTACTTTGTTTCTAAGATTCTGAATACTTGAGAGCTCAGGTCAGTAAAATGCCAAATCATAATTCCAGAGGACTAACGATGAAGCATGAAGCATGCTACCTACCACCTGTCAGAGAGGTGATGGACTCAAATAGAGAATGAGATAAACATTTTGGGGCATGGCCAATGTAGGAATTTGTCTTACTCTATTATAATGCTTGATTGCATGTTTTCTATGCATTTTTTCTAATTTTTTTCTTTCTTTTTTCCCTCTCAAGTGGGGAAGGAGCAGGATGGAGGGAAGGGGAAAATGCTTATTAATTAAAATTTGATTTTAAAAGATGCTGAATAAAAGGTCATTATTAACATCAAAAAAAAAAAAAAAAAAAAAAAAAAACAGCATAAGATGGCAAATGAGGACGAATCAGATATCTCATGCTGGGGTTGGGGGGGATACAGAGAAACTCTACTCCTACTCCTACAGCCAGAGACCATGCCCTTCGTCTTTAGAAGTCACCAGCAATGAGTGCTACTGAAAAAAGGATAACAGAGATGGAGGTTCTCTACTACCTCTTCTTCTTACTCAAGAAGGGCAAGTCAACTTCACAGCTTACACAGTAAATACACTGTGCACAGGAACAGTATTCCAGTCACGTAGGTGCTGAAGTCTTCTGGGACAGGGGAAAGGGTAGAAAAGAGGAAGTAGAGAAGAATAAAGTTGAGCATTTTCAAACTGAGAATGTTTCTATTTCTAAGAATGAAAAACTGCAAACAACCTCATAGTTGTATCAATTCCATAGCAGAAGAGACAAAGGTTGGGCAATGGGGGTTAAGTGACTTGCCCAGAGTCACACAGCTGGGAAGGGACTGAGGCCAGATTTGAGCCTAGGACCTCCTGATTCCAGGCCCGATGTTCAATCTTTATGCCACCTGCTACTGTTCATTGAAATTATTCTTTATAAATAGAAAATTACTGTTAAAAAAGCAAAGCATTAACTAATTATGAGGTATTATTAATGAATTATTTCAAGGGTAGAGTGGTATAGTGACTCAAAAGCTGACCTCAGAGGCAGGAAGCCCTGTCTCAGACCCATCTTGGTCATATAACTCTGGGCAAATATTCTAACCTCTCCTGTGACAGGGAAGGTGCCAACCTGCACTGGTAGATGGAGTGCTTCACCAAGATCTCCCTATGTAATGAAACACAGGCCCAAGCCAGAATTACTTTATTCTCTAAGAGTATATAAAAGTATTACAGAGTAGCATGAATTAATTATCACCACTAAAACACCAACTCAAAGTATAAGCCTTGTTAATAGTGTATGAACAAAAAAGATGTCACATTAGATACAGAAGATGTCACACGGGCATAACTAGAGGCATACAAATGGTTTTTTCCTGAACAGTGATTTGCAGGACTCCTGGCAGGCTGCCTAGTTCCAAGATTCTTCCCTTATCCCAACTTAGGGGTGCCAATCCCTTCCAAACAGATCTTAAGGAGCTCAGACCTCCAAGGGACAATTATAGAATCTGAAAGCGGGGAAGGGCCTTAAAAGATCCCTGAGTCCAACCCCATTGCTTTACATGGAGAGAAAGTAACTGCCTAAAAAAGTAGACACAGTTGGTGATATGGTAGAGTCAAAGCAAGAATTTGAACCCATCTCTCCTGACTCCAATCTAGTGCCAGGCCATGGCTCTCTTTGCCTGGCTTAAATGGCTCCATTAGCCATCACATGAGGTTGTCTATCCCTCTGATCCAGAAGGAAGGAAAGGGAAAGAGCTGAATATGGTAACAAAATAGCAAAGTTTCCAAGATCATAATCGCCTGTGGCCTATTTAGGGCCTTGCCACTTAGCCAAGCCTCTACTTCAAAAGAGGTGATCTGTCTGAATACCTGAGGTTTCTCCTTCCCTATGTCTCTAAGGAGGCATACGAATAGCAGTACTATTAATACATTGAGCCAAGTCACATCCATGTTCTCTAAGATCAGAAGATGAGGTGGGCTGCTCTGTTATCAAAGGCAAAGGATGCAGATAGATAACCTACATGTTCAACATCCATCGGTCTCCAGGAAGCATCAAAAAACTAAGGGAAGACCTCAGAACAACTGGGAAGATTTTCCGGAGGGCAGAGGCAACAGTGGCAGACATGACCAGCACCCACTCTGATGAACTCACAGGTCCACTATCTCTCTGTTCTAGGTATCCAATGAAACCTCAGAATCGGAATCATGATGCCAGAGGACCAATGATGAAGCACGCACTCCACTTCTGGACGGGGATGATCTTAGGGTGCAGACTGAGACATATACCCATAGTTTTAAGACAAGGTGTCAAGAATTCTGAGTTGTGTTTCCTTGTGGTGACCGATCCCAGCACTGGCTCCTGAACTGACACATCTTTCTTTTCTTAGGCTTCATTCCTTTGGGCATGGCTTTTATATTTCTATCTCACTAGGCAGAGATCGTTACCTTTCCTCCAGGTCATTTAAAAAAATTTTTTTTTTTAATTAAAAGTTCACTTTCTCTCCCTCTCATCTCTTCCTTCCCCTTGGGAGAAAAAAGAAAAAGAACAGATCAGATCCTATGAATAAATATATTTAGAGAGGGCAGCCAGGTAGCTCAGGAAATTGAGAGTCAGGCTTAGAGATTAGGTTCAAATCGAGCTACATTCACTTCCTAACTGTGTGACAGTGGGCAAGTCACTTAAACCCCCACTGCCTATCCTCTCCTATTCTTCTGCTTTGGAACCAATACCCAGTATTAATCCTAAGACAGAAGTAAGGGTTTAAATAAAGAAATATGCTTCATCAATCAAGACAAATTCCTTCATTAGCTATGTCCAAAAGTATATACATATAGACATGTGCATACATGTATAGAAAACATATAGATGTTTGTATACATATGTGTGTTGTATATATACATATATACTTCTGGACAAGGCTAAGGAAGGAATTTGACTTGCTTGACAAAATAGATTTATGAAAAGGGTCTCATTTTTCTTTTTCTCCCAAGTAGATGGAGAAATGAGAGGGAGTGAAAATGAACTTTTGTTAATTTTTTAAAATCAATTTAAAAAACTAAAACTAAACTAAAGGGATCCAGGGATCTCTGCCCAGTGAGGTAATAATATAAAAGCTATGCCCACCAAGATGAAGCATAAGAAAGATATGTCAATTCAAGAGTCAGGGCTGGGATAGGGAAACCCAACTCAGAATTCCTGACCCGTCACCTAACACTATGCACCACCTTTCTTGTGTAATCCAGAGACTGCCATAGAGGTACCAAAAAACAAGGTTGAGACAATAGTATCTCTGATTTTACAAAATTAACCCAATTCTCAAGTTGAAAACTCAAAGACTAAGTTAGTGTAGAGGCCAGTTTTACAGCCAAGATATAGACTCCTTAAAATAGGAATTTATAAATGGAAATGCTGACATGTCAACCACAACACTGTGAATGCACTGCTGTTCTAACTACTGTATTTCCATGGGATGGAAAGAGGAGAGGAAAAAAAGAGGTCAAGCTCTTCCAAGGAGCCAGGGTTTCAAAATTCCATCTACCATCCGGACATAGCCAACCTTGCCCTATCAGCATCAATACTGCAATTTCTAACAGATGCAGCTTCCAAATGGGAATGGAATTTTCCTTCCGCAAGTACAAACTTTTAGCTGTAAAATGCAAGAGGGAGCTGGGCAGCAGCCAGGGCAGTTACAGAAATGAAGAACTGCATTTTCTCGACTTGAAATCAGACATGTGTCTGTCTGCCTTTGACTAGCAAACAAGCAGACGGCAAAAGTTACTCTTGACCTTTTTTCTTGGCCACTGGAGAATGGCAACATAAATGGCATTAGGCCAGAAAAGAAACAAACTACAGGGCTCCATCTTGGCATGCCATTCATCTACGATCAATTTTTAAAAGCCCATAACTTCTATCTTAGAATCAAAACTGTGTATTGGTTCTAAGGCAGAAGAAGGATAAGGGCTAGGCAACTGGGGTTAAGTGACTTGCTCAGGGTCACACAGTTAGAAAGTGTCAGAATCCAAATTAGAACCCAAAACTTCCTGTCTCTAGGTCTGGCTCTCTATCTACTGAGCCACCCATCTGCTCCATCTATAGTCATTTTTTATAATTATACTGCAGAGAAGTGAGAGTTGATGGGTTTTTCCAGGGTTCGAAAAGAAATAATCTAATACATAAATTTGTTAGAGAGCTAACTACTGAATTTCAAGTGTTAGGGTGAGTTTTCTTTCTTTTTTTTTTTTTAAACCCTTACCTTCCATATTAAAATTGATACCAAGTGTTGGTTCCAAGGCAGAAGAGCAGTTAGGCTTAGACAACTGGGGTTAAGTCTCTTGCCCAGGGCTACATACTTAGAAAATGTCTGAGTCCATGTTTGAACCCACTACCTCTTCTTTCTAGGCTTGCTTCTCAATCCACTGAGCCACTTAGCTGCTCAACTTTTTTGATTGGTTTGGGCAACTGCTGTTAAATGTTTACCAGTACAAAAACTTAAGGGGGCAGCTGGGTAGCTCAGTGGAGTGAGAGTCAGGCCTAGAGACAGGAGGTCCTAGGTTCAAACCCGGCCTCAGCCACTTCCCAGCTGTGTGACCCTGGGCAAGTCACTTGACCCCCATTGCCCACCCTTACCAATCTTCCACCTATGAGACAATACACCGAAGTACAAGGGTTTAAAATTAAAAAAAAAACAAAAAAAAACTTAAGATTCCATCATCAATCAAAGATACAATGGGATTTTTTTAAAAATCCAAGATGTGCTACTGCAATCTTTTTCCCAATTTAAAAAACAAACCAGAATACTTCAAGAAAGAAGACAGATAATTATTAGGCTTTGTGATTATGAAAAACAGAGACTTCAAATAAGATCAAATCCATCAAAGATAAAAACAGTTTAAAACTCAGATAATATACAGTTAGGTTGAATTGATGGAGATGAACTAATCCTAAGCCTCCTATTTTGGCTTTGAGAGTAGGAAGGGACCTCTGAAATCATCTAGTCCAAATCCATTTGGTTGTACAGAAGAGGAAATCAAGGCCCAGAAAAACAAAACAGCTTGCCTGAGTGGCAAAATGGGCTAACAAATGCTGACTTGGAATCAGAAAGATCTGGCTTCAAATCCTGCCTCAGACCCTTACTACCTGTTGAGGAAACTTACTTGGCGTCCCTAAACTTGTTTCTTTACCTGTAAAATGAATACAATGGCCTCTGGAGTGCCTGCCCCCCCCCCACCTGCTAGGCTGGGGAGACTCAAAGGAGATCTTGCACATAAAAATGGTTTATAAACTTTAAAGGACTATGTAAACTTTAAAGATGATAATGATGATGACTATCCAAAATTGTATAGTGTGTTCAGAGCACAGCCAAGACTAATGGACTTCTTGCTGCTAACCAATACTAGAGGCGCCTTTCCTATTGCCTCCCAAATTTTTGAAGTACTATCAGTGAGTTAACCTAGCTGGATCTGGAGTCAGGACCTAGGGTCCCAATCCCCTCTCTAGCATTTAATCCCTGTGTGACTTTAGTCAACTTCCCTAGATTTCAGTCTCTTCAACTATAAAACAAGAGGGGCTTCTGGCACTCTGTCCATTCTTAAAATTCGCTAAAATAAATATAACCCTTCTAGGATATTGGTACAGAACACTGCCTTAGAGATATCTCAAATTTAAAGAGCTTCAAATGCTTCATCAAAAAATATCAATTGGGGGACAACTAAGTGGCTCAGTGGATTGCGAGCCAAGACTAGAAATAGGAGGTCCTGGCCTCCTATTTCTTAAAATAAGAAAGCCTTAAAATCTGGCCTCAGACACTTTCTAGCTGTATGACCCTGGGCAAGTCACTTAACTCTTATTGCCTAGACTTTACTGCTCTTCTGCCTTTGAACTAATACTCAGTATTGATTCTAAGATGGAAGGTAAGGGTTAAAAAAAAATGCTTGAACAAAAAATAGGCATCTTACAAAGGCTAATGACGGATAATTTAACATAATTGTTTCTAAACAATGCAACAAATAAACGTACAATAAATGTTATAAAGTATGACTGGTGGCTACCAATCTCTCATTATCAGCAGGATCAGTGTTTCTTTGGTAGCTTTGATGAAGAACTGAGTTTATATACTCTCTTCTTTGATTTTCTTCATAGCCAGTAACACTAATGTGTAAGATAACTGGCCATGTACCATCCATAGCCATGGAATGACCTTGGCCTCAGAAAATATTCTAGCCAATTAAGTTAACTGGTGATAAACTCATTAATCAACAAACTGATAACGCCTCCAAGTAAAAGATATGTTTATAGTGACACAAAATAGAGATGATGAAAGTCACAGAAAGGGCTATTTCAGAAAGTCTTGAGATAGAAGGAATCCATTACTTTTCTAATTAGGCTAGGAAAACATCAAGGAAGAAGAATGATTTCATAAACTGAATGAAGAAAGAGACCTTAGCAAGCTAGTGTTGTGCAAATAATTCAGGTAAGGCCTGGAGGTAAGAGTGAGATGACTGCACAAAGGAAAACACTGGGCAAATATGCCTGAGGCAAGTGGAGGGAGCGAGTTAGTACCAGAGAGGAAGCAAAGGAAGTGAGACAGCTCTGAATGGTCTAGCCAAGGGCTTGGAAACAGGGAGTGAAGATCTCAGTCAGGTAGAGAAGCAAAATTACCAGTAAACAGACCAAAGGAAAGCAGCTTTGGCAGCAGCAAATGAAGCATTCAATCCCCCAACTTTGTTCCGCGACCACAAGAAAGACCAGATGAAATGGGCTCCATCACTATTACAAATCTCACTGCCATCTGATATTCTGCCTCCATGTAGAGCCCTCCATGTTCCTAAAGGCCACAGTACTGAAGGTGAACTATAGACAAGGGGGCTGGTGGCATGGATACCTACAAGAAGTATTTGAATAATCTAGGAGCAAGATGGTAGTCTGGGTCTAGTCTAAGAAAGGAAAAAATTCAAATTCTGGCCACACTTTGGAGGCACCCAGCAAACAAAACAATGCACTAAAAATGTTCCCTGACCACCTTTTCAAGATATCTCAAATGTAGAGCTTCCCGTTGATACATATGGAAGAGAAGACATGTGTTACTCACTCTCTGTTCCTTAGGGATGGACGAAGTTAGGAAGGAGTATGCAAAGATGGGTAGTAGCATAGCAGAGCTTTTCTGCATGTAACAACACATGATAATAGGCAGAATGAAAGATGAAGGTAAAATGAAATTATTACTATAGTTAAATAAACCATTTAGAAGAGGTCCACAGTACTTGTCTTGGCTACCATCAAGACGCTGCTCAAGGAGGCGATAAGCAGCCAAAGGTTCCCTTGGACATAGCTCAAAAAGCAAAGGCAGGCTAGCCAGGGCAGCTTCTGAGTCAGAAGAAATTCCCAGAAGGGACAGTAATAACTGAACTGAAAGCCAAGGCCGTGGGTCTTTCTAGTGAAGGCAGCCATGGCTCCCTGGTTTCTGCATGGCCTGCTGGTTTCAGCATTCCCGCCTCTCCCAAGCATCAGAAATGACCAATATCTGGGCTCCCAAGGAAAGTGGGGTCCGCCCTGTGGTAGAATGTCCACCCTTTGCAGTTATGTCCACCTATAATCAGAGCTGTTCAGAAGATCATAGCTTCATTTTATAGTACTGTCTTCAAACATTCTAACAAAATATCATCCCAGAAAAGGAAACCAAATAGGCCAGTTTGGAAGAAACTCTGAGACAACTCTCAAAAAGAATTTAGTTTGTTAAAGGAAGAGGGAACATTGGAAAAATGACAATTTCCTCAAACTGCTTAAGCTATTCCTTTTATACTATCTACATTTCTATCCTTACATCAGAATGCTTCTTTAGCTAAATAATTTACCATTCTTCCAAAAACATATTTTTCTCCAAGAAGGACTGAGAAAGGGCAGGGGGAAAATGCTAAACATAATTATCAAGGACTAATAGCCAGGGGCCTGGTAAATTCATCATCTAGTGAGTCTTTATGTGGCGCTTTATAAATATTATCTCATTTGATCTTCCTAACAACACTGGGAGGTAGGTGCTATTATTATCCTCAATTTAAAGATGAGGAAACTGAATTATAGGTTAAATGCCTTACTCAGTCACACAGCTAGTCTATCTGAGGCTGGATTTGTGTTCAGGTCTTTCTGACTGTTGGCCCAGCACTCTCTCCACTATACTATCTAGTTGCCCTCTAATATCCTTGGATAATTTAAGCTGGTCTCATGCTGTCAAATACCTATTTATACTTAACTCTCAATCTGGATAAAGAGATCAAAGCTGTGTAGCTTGGAGGACATTTCTTTCTTTAAAAAACAAACCAAAAAAAAACCCAACTTTTTTTTTTGCTTGTCTGCCTGAATGAGATGATGTCCTAATTCTGAAGTTGGAAAGCATATCCCATTTTTTACCTGGAGGATAGCTCGCTTCTCCAGGGAATCATCACGAGAGTCAGTGTTAGCAGGCCTCTTTATCAATGGAAAATGAAGCAAAATTTAAACAGCACATCCTTGAGGACAGTGTACATTAGTGGCAAAAACCAGCACAATTCAGGGCTCTGTGTTGAGGCCATGAGATGAAGGGCAGAGAAAGAGCCCAGGAGACATCATGCTCAGGCCAGCTCTGCTCAAAGGCTGCCCTGGTTGCTCTTTAGCTCTCTTCTCTCTCTTGCCCGGGAACTGGACAAATTTTGGCTGCTCTTAGAGTCAGTAAGAACAAAATTGATGATGATGATGTCCATGATTACACAGCTTATACTCATGTATGAGAGAGCCAAAGTCCAAATGCCAGCCTCCCATTCCAGTGTTCTTTCCACTACAGCTCACTAATTAATGTAAGATTGCTCCAATGGAGCTACAACACTATTGTAGTCAGATACAAAGGACCAGGGATCTGGAGACTTGACACAACAGTCATTTTCCCCAAACTCTCTCACAGATCATTAATTTTTTATCATGATCATTATTTCTACATTTAAGAGTCAGGGGAAGTGAGTGGAGCACAGATTTATTAATGAGTTTCATGGTTAGCTTAGAGCAGGAAGTATGCTCCAAAGATCATGACTCTTGGGAAGCAGAGTGGTAGAAGGAGGGCACTGAATCTGAAGTCCAAAGTTCTGGGTGTGAATCTCAGCTCTGCCACTTACCACCTGTGTGACCTTGGACAAATCATTTTAGCTCCCTCTCTGCAGACTTCAGTTCCTCATTTAGAAAATGAGGAGATTGGATTAGGTGACCAACACTAACCTGATGTGTGATCTTGGGCCTCAGTTTCCCCTTCTATTAAATGAGTAAACAGCTCTCCCAGCTCTCTTTCTCATAGGGATGTTGTAAAAATCAAATGAAATACTGGATGAAAAGTTCTTTTTACCTGCCAAGTACTAAAGAAATATGGCATTTTGCTAATATTAGTACAACGTTCAGATGGATAGAGTGCCAGGTCTCAAGTACAGAAGACCCAAGTTTGAATCTGGCCTCAGATACTTCCTAGAGTTGTGTGACCCTGAACAAGTCACTTAATTCCATTTAGCCTCTGCCCTTCTGTCTTTTTTTTTTTTTTTAAACCCTTAAGTTCTGTGTATTGGCTCCTAGGTGGAAGAGCAGTAAGGGTAGGCAATGGGGATCAAGTGACTTGTCCAGGGTCACACAGCCAGGACGTGTCTGAGGCCAGATTTGTGCCCTTCTGTCTTAAGAGTTGTTGCTAAGATAGAAAGTAAGGATTTAAAAATATAGACATGTGCTTATTAGTATATTATTAGCAGTATAATGTTAGTGTATTCATTATTATGCTCAGTCTAAACCAGCAAAAGGTCAATATGTTCAACAGAATGTCAAGTTAGTCATGATAATTTCACAAATGTCAAGTAACCCTAAAAGACCTACCTTACTATGACATCATTTAACAAATAAATAAAAAACAGGACCTTCCATAGAGGAGTCACTCCAAAGCACTCCTTCAAAGGAGCAGTATACTGGGCACCTAGTGCCTTACTAAAGCACTGTCTGTATTCCAGGCATCGTGGGAGGCACCAAAAGGAGCAGCATGGATGAATTCTAGCTAAGATTCAAAACGGGGGAGGTTAGTCCTGGCACATGAAGCCAGTGGACAGTTATACAATATACTGCCATATTCAGAGAGTTTGGGGCTGTTTATAAAGGGTAGTAGCTAGTCAGCTGACAATCATTCATTAACTATTTATTTGCTCTAACAGGGGCAGCCAAGAAATAGAAGATGCTACCCCTACAGGTTTAGAAGGAAGCTTCTTTCACTTCTCTAAAGTTATTTTAAAAACTGGTCTGCTCTATATCAAAAGCCAGGTCCTTTCTCAAGGTTACTTTTAGAAAAATATATTTCCCTTTGTTTCCATTAAGTCCTTTCCTTTGATTTGGGGCACACCTCAAATACTTATGAAAAAAATCGCTCTTTGAGGAGTTCAGAAAGTGAACTCTCTTCTGTTCATGGGGAGAGGGAAACACAGGGCCTCTCACCCTATAAAAATTCCCATTTGGAGCAGTCCTAATTCCACCAAGTATGTGTTAGTAAAACAAAGCCTCCCTTCAACAGACAGCCGCTGCTGAAGAGTGAGGCTCTCGCCCCCACGAGCTGACAAGGCCTCCATCCAAAAGTTCTCTTAAAACAGGTTTTAACTTCAGCTTGCATCACACAAGTGACTGGAAAAAGACGAATGGAGATCATAGGAAAAGCAATTACTTCTTCTGGGCTTCCTCTGTCTGGATTCTAAGGAGACAAAAAGACAATTCCATCGCAGACTGAAATGCTATTAAACATTCTCAAAAATGTCTGTGACCTAGGAATATGGGGGGAGGATAGAGTAAAGGAGCAGGCACCAATATGCCTGCTCTGCCCACTGTAGAATTCTTGGACCAACTCTCCAAAAATTGCCAGCATTAAGTGTGACCCAGAGGTTAAATGTAAGTATCTACCCACTCTCTATCTACACAGCATGACATGATGTAAAACCCTGATGAATCACCAGCTTTCATTTTATGTATTTAGAACTGAAGTACTCAAGGTTTTCCCAAGCATGCTGAAGTTTCCATCAGCCTGGTGTATTGCGGGCTAAGTGAATACTATAAGCAGTAGTGTTCTCTTTCCAAACAGTAGTAAAGGGGGCAGCCTGGGAACACCCAGACCCCAATCCAGTGCTAAGCCACTTCGCCATCATTCACACATATCCAGATCCTGGTGTGTATTCTAAAGGGATTTCATTCTTTCATAACTGAATTCATGAAGCCAGCAAGGAGCCCACAGAGCTTAAAGCACTGTGTCCATTCGTTTCCCTCAAAGATCACGCTGGCATGGACCTCATCTGCCAAGTCCAATGGCAGCTCTTCAGGGAGGGCAATTACTGAAACTAAAAATATAGCAATTAGGACTAAGAACCAAGCAAACAGTTTAAGAAACTAAAATGGGACATGACTCTAAGAAGATGCCTATTAAAAACACTCACTGTAACTACCAAGAGAAGAGATTAAAAAATAAATGGAAGAAGATGGCTCTGTAAAGGAAGAGGCAGAATTGAAAGACAATCTCATTACAATCTGATTAAAATGGAAGAGACAAAAGTATCAGTAAAACTATAAATGAAAAAGAGACTCATTAGCAACTAAATCACTGGATTAATTATAGCAAGAGAGAGTTTTCTGAGACCAACTAGAAAAGTAAAAGGGAATATGAGAGACCAGGAAGTCCTTTCATTTAATTCAACAAACATTAACTGAGTACCTATCCCATGTCTGGGGATGTGCTAGGCCTGTGATGGTGAGCCTATGGCGCATGTGCCAAAGATAGCACGTGTGCCAAAGATGGCACGCACAACCCCCCTATTCCCCTCAACCCCTGGTTTGGCTTGCTGGGAGCCCATCCCTACCTCTGAATGCAGGAGGGGGGCAGTGTGGGGCTGCACTCTCTGTCAGCAGAGCACAGCCAGCCCAGGGCCAGGTAAAGGGCACTGGAGCCTCCCACAGACCTCAGCCCTGGCGCCGCCCTGGCCCCACTCCTGAACACGGGAGGAGTGGGTAGGGCACTGCACAGTCAGGGGGTGGAGCATGCAGTTGGGGGAGAGGCACAAGCATGCAGTCTGGGGGTGGGTGGGGCATGGCATGAGTTCCCTAAAGAGTTCCAAAAGGTTCGTCATCACTGTTAGGCACTTTAGGACCAAACAAACCAGTGTCTACCCTCAAGGAACTTACATTCTATTGGTTATATAAAAAGGAAGAAGGCAAAAGTTCCAAGGGCTTAAATGATCAATGGTTAATCATTATGGAATGAACATATCAAAATCTGTATTTTTAAAAAAAGAAAGCATCAACTAGAGAAAGTAAAAGAAAACACATGAGGGGCAGCTGGGTAGCTCAGTGGAGTGAGAGTCAGGCCTAGAGACAGGAGGTCCTAGGTTCAAACCCGGCCTCAGCCACTTCCCAGCTGTGTGACCCTGGGCAAGTCACTTGACCCCCAGTGCCCACCCTTACCAATCTTCCACCTATGAGACAATACACCGAAATACAAGGGTTTAAAAAAAAAAAAAAGAAAACACATGAGAAAATTGGAACTATGGGAAGAAAGAGAGCATTCTAAAGGGAAGAGAGAATTTGTTCATTCATTACTTTAACAAATGTTCATTAAATGCCTACATGTCAGACAGTGTGCAGGTTGCAGAAATAGCAAGGACAAAAGCAAAATAATCCTAGCTGGGGCAGCTGGGTAGCTCAGTGGAGTGAGAGCCAGGCCTAGAGACAGGAGGTCCTGGGTTCAAACCCGGCCTCAGACACTTCCCAGCTGTGTGACCCTGGGCAAGTCACTTGACCCCCATTGCCCACCCTTACCAATCTTCCACCTATGAGACAATACACCGAAGTACAAGGGTTTAAAAAAAAAATAATCCTAGCCTTCAAGGAACTTAATTGCTACTGAGGAAAGGGGTAGAGGAGAAAGGATGAGAT
Organism: Gracilinanus agilis; assembly: GCF_016433145.1. NCBI lineage: Eukaryota > Metazoa > Chordata > Mammalia > Didelphimorphia > Didelphidae > Gracilinanus > Gracilinanus agilis. The sequence continues at coordinate 489,379,419 of NC_058133.1, read as the reverse complement.
TCCTGGGTATTCTGCCACAACCATGATCTCTAAAAGAAAATGTTTTGAGTTCAGATTTGTGATCTATTTCTTTTGTGAAGGGAATCTCCAATGAGGAAATTAGCTCTACTGAGGCATTCTGGTGACTATTTAGCAATTTATGCTTTTCTGAGAACTATCTGAAACCCTGAGAAGTGATCTGGCCGATGTGTACCAGGGACATGATGATCTTTGGGAGTCTTTGAGTCTCCAAGGCCAGCCATCTTCCCTGGATGTTAAGATTCAAAAGTATGAAAACAAAATGTGACTGCACAAGAAATTGTTCATAGACTATCACCTGGCCTTTCTGTCATCTGACCACCCTTTCCCCCTTTACTGTCCTTAGGAAGTTTGAGAATGCATTTAGTGTGAGTTATCTTCTCCAGGATGAGTTAGTATGTCAACTGGAAGCTGGATTGTATTTTGGAGATTGTAATATTTTGTAGTTTCTGAAATATCAGGAAAGGTCTCAGTCGCTTGTTGTGTGGTCTAAGGGTCTCATCCAGAAACAATACAGATACCAAATGAAGGCAGAAGAGGATATGGAATGCTGGCAAAGATGATACAGAGGAACTCAAGCTAAGCCCCACAGCCACAGACCATACATAACCTTTTTTCTTGGGCACCATCTTGCAATGGGTGCCATCTTGCAATGGGTACCAATAATGAAAGGATAACAAAGAGCCTCACCACAAGCCATCCCTCCTACTAGAGACCCAAATCATATTCATGGCTCATTATGAAAAGGATTCTGTAAGAAGATAGTCAAGTATATTGGCATTTAGTGGCTGAAACCTTTGGGGGCAGAGGAATAGCAGAAAAAAAGTAGAGGAAGACAAGACAGAGAGCTGGGGAGGGGAGCAGACTACTTACGTGCCTTCCATCCTGCCCCACATTAGTCTGACCTCTCACAACTGTTCGAATGTTGTCATCCAGTCTCCTGAGAGGAAAATAAAATGATACAATGCATCTAAACAATCTTTCTTGGGCAGACTGAAGTTTAAAGCCATCAATTCCTAATTTACTACATAGTATCTTTTCTGCAGATTTTGTTGTTTCCCAAAAAAAACAAAGAATTGTTTTTTAAAAAGAAATGAAAGCAAATGGCTGTGGGAAGTCTGGACCACAGCGGTAACAGTGACAGCCTGGAGGCCAGGAGACTATTGGAACAAGTAGCCTTCTTGTCTTGTTTGTTTAAAAATGCTACAGTTACTTCACAGTCAAACACAAATGAATAAGAACCAAAAGGCCTGGTTCCTAATCCTTTCCCCACAAAGACCAGGCTGCAGAAAGCTAAGAACAAGAAGAAAGACAATGACATTTATGGCAACAAGATATGACTTAAATAATTCAGAGAAAAACTGGTCTTGAACAGCTCTGCTATTTCAACAGTTTAAAGGAGACAGCAAAGAAGCAATTTTTTTCCTTCAAGCTCATACCTTCTTAGCATCAAATCTAAGCCAAAAGAATGGCAAGAGCTAGACAATTAGGTTAAGTGACTTGCCTAGGATCACACAGCTAGGAAATATCTGAGGCCAAATTTGAACATAGGTCCTCCAGCTTTCAGGCCTGGCATTCTATCCACTGAGCCATCCAGCTGCCCCAGAATCAACTCTTGATCATCTGAGCACCAAAAATTCAGTGTGTGGATCTTTCTTTAGAATTAATGCCTCTTAATTGTGTGTCGGCTGCAGGAAGTAGGGGGGGGGGGGGGAGAGGGAAAGAACATAAAATATGTAACTATGGGAAAATATTCAAAAGAAAAAATATAAAAAGAAATAAAATTATGTTGAATCTAGGAGGAAAAAAAATTAACGTCTCTTCCCTGCTTTTCAGCCATTCCAGAGCACCTCACCAAATAACTATAGTTCCTTTATGATCAAAGTTATGGGGCAGGGATGAGGGATGGCACAAAGGTTCAAGTATGAGGTGGGATCACCTCTGTGCCATCCCTCATCCCTGCCCATAAAACCCCTTTTTCCCCCTTATACCCCATCACTTTGATCATACAATTTTTTACTTCCCTTATTGTTCAGTAACTAGCCATAGAGCCATCTGAGGATCCTTTAAAGGAGGATGGTAGAAAGAATATTGGACTTGGAGTCAAGGGAAGCCTAGTCTAGTTCCATTTCTGACTCTTATTAATTATGTGACTTTGCACAAATCACAATCTGAGTCCCAATTTCTCCACCTATAAAATAGGAATATTACCTACAATATCTACCTCACAGAGTTCTTGCAAGCAACAAATAAGACAGTGTCCCTAAAATGTTTTGTATTTGTATTTGTATCTAAATAAATGTCAGCTCTTATTATTACTGTGAATCTACTCAAACCTATTAATGACATATATTCAACAGTCCAGAGGCAGAAGATGAGGAAAAAAACTAACCCCTAGCCTCAAAATGAATGTTACCTTCAATGAAATGTATGTAATCTGAGAACAGAAGAAGCAGGGCCAACCTCAAACATCCAGGCTACTTCCTGCTAGGGCCAGTTAGCTCTCTCTAACCCCCAGGCCCAGAAATCTGCTGCTAGGCATATACCTGAAGAAAGTCAGTAATCAAAAGAAAGTCCTATAGACAACAAAGTATTTCTAGCAGTCTTTTCTGGAGTGGCAAAGATCTAGAAGAAATTGTATGTCCATCAAATGGGGAATGGCTAAACAAAGTATGGTACCATCATAGGGGGACTGGTCTATGATTTCACTGATATAAGCTACTCCTGTGTGAAGAAATTCCCACTGCCAATGCAGTTGAGCTGTCAGGGGAACCAACTATGAGTATAGAAGCCCAGAAAGCTCAACTTAGTTAATGCACTGGTGAATTTTCCTCAACTTTTTATTACTCTTTGGTAGAAGGAATGGCATTCTGGGAGGGAGGAGGAGGAAGGATACACTGGGAAATGTAAGTGCTATAAAAACAAATGATGTCCAACAAAACTTGTTTTTTTAAATACAATTAAAAGGACGGGTAATATTAAGTTGGTTTCCCCTTTTGAAGCCCACATTCCCCAATGTCATCTGGTATATATGATAAGGCTATATAAGCAGAGCTCCATTTTACTAAGTCTAAGGAAAGTCCAACGTAGGCTGGTCTGCTCACAGTGGAAAGAGTCATATAATTTATTACAAAATCCAGCAGAATTGCTTTTGTTTTTCTTTTATTATCCCATGTTTGGGGCTAGCCTTGCTTCTGCTCCTTCCTCTTTGTATGACTAATTGAGAGCTGACCGCAGAGCTAACTTCTTTGGCACAAAGGTCCCATAGAAACTCAGCTGAGAGTGAGGCCCTAAAAAAAAAAATCAACATCAAACTTGAGATTAAAGCACCCCTTCTGGCTACCTACCTAGAAGATAACAGCTGACCCAGGACATGCTTTGGCCTGCTCACAGTTGAGGAAGACAAGGTAAATACTGGCTTACGTACCTTATTTTCAATCGAATTTTGTTCACAACTTCGTCTATGTTTGCCAGAGACTAAGGAGGAAAGAAAGAGAGAGACCAGCTATTATTTCTGTTCATAGAATTTCTCTTCCTTTGAAAATAACAGGCTGAATTTGTCAACCTTCTAAATGAAAACCTATAGCCTTGATTACTTTGTAAATGAAACCCACTGCCTTTCAGTCTCAGTAGTATAGATGAGGGGGGAAAAAATTGAGGAAATGCTGCCCTCTCATGGAGAAAGTTGAAAAGATTACAATTTCACACATTCCAAGACCAGATGACCAGTCAGTCAGTAGAGATGGCTAAAGGGACGGAAGGGCCTGAGAAATCAGACTGTGCAAACACTTGGTTTTACTAATGAGTTAGTTCACTGAGGCCCAGAGTAGCCATTAGCAACCCTGTTCAAAGCAAGAAACCACTAGACACATTGAAATACTGAAGGGAATAAAGTCCCATTTACTATGTGTTCTGATCAAGCCTTCAGAGACATTTCTTTTTTAAATTTGTTTTTTCTCCAATTACATGTAAAAGTAATTTTTAACATTCAGTTTTTTAAAATTTTCAATTCCAAACTGTCCTCCTCACTCCCTCTTACCTCTTCCCTTTCTCTGAATTGGCAAAACAATCTGATACAGATTTTACATGTGCAGTCATGAAAAACATTTTCCAGGGGACAGCTGGGTAGCTCAGTGGTCTGAGAGCCAGACCTAGAGACAGGAGGTCCTAGGTTCAAATCAGACACTTCCCAGCTGTGTGACCCTGACTTCACTTGACCCCCATTGCCTAGCCCTTACCACTCTTCTGCCTTGGAGTCAATCCAAGGCAGAAGGTAAGGGTTTAAAAAAAAACATTTTCCATATTAGTCATTTTGTGGAAGAAGAAAGTAAAATACAGTATGTTATGGCCTGCATTCAGACTCCATCAGTTCTTTCTCTGGAAGCAGATAACATTTTTCATCAGGAGTCTCTAAGGCCTAACCCCCCCTTCTTGGATAACAGAGAAGGGCTGGCAAAAGAAGTTGTTTAAAAATGAATACTTCTTGAAATTAGAGTGTGGAAAAAAATACAGAAAGGGGCAAAGGGAACATCAAAGCCTCCCCGAATGACTTTCTGAAATCCATGAGCAGCTTTGGTCAAGAAGTGACAATGAGGGGGCAGCTGGGTAGCTCAGTGGATAGAGACGGGAGGTCCTAGATTCAAATCTGGCCTCAGACACTTCCTAGCTGTGTGACCCTGGGCAAGTCACTTCATCCCCATTGCCTACTCTTCTGCCTTGCAGCCAATACACAGTATTGACTCCAAGACAGAAGATAAGGATTTAAAAAAAAAAAGAATTGACAATGAGATGAGACAAACTACTCTTACTGGAGTAGCTTCCCAATCTAAAGCCAAAATCAGATTACTGACATGAAGGTTCTCCAGAAAGATCTTGTAGAATTCCAAAATTGAAATGCTCAAAGAGGAGCTGAATACATTTGCAAGGATTCTCCATCCATTGTGAAGATAGAAAAGAGACTCTTCAGGTATGGGTTGGACTCATGACCTCTGAAATCCCTTCCGATTATGACATTCTGTGATTTCTGTCCCCTTTTAACATTCCCACTGCCACTAAGTCCTTGACTCAGGCCAACCTTAACTCTCTCCCCAGGTTTCTTCCTGGGGAATGGCCTACAAACCAGTGTCCCTGCCTGAATTTTCTTCACCTTCATATGCATCCTATACACTCCTACTTGATTAGTTCCTTGGGAAGATGGGTATGATCCTATCCCTCAACAACTGAAACTTCTCAGTGATTGGGATAGTTGGGTGGCTCAGGAGATAGAAAGCCAGGCCTACAGGCAGGAGGTTGTCAGTTCAAAAACTGGCCTCAGACACTTACTAGCTGTATGACCCTAGGCAAATTATTTAGCCCCAGTTGCCCAGCCCTTATCATTCTTTTGTCTTAGAACCAATACTTAGTATCCATTCTAAGACTGATGATAAAGGTTTTTAGAAAAATTAAAAATCCATAATAGTTCTCTACTGACTACAGGGTGGAATCCAAACTGCTTACAAGCCATGCTGATTTAAGACCTTCCATAATTATAGGATCACAAGATCAGAGATTTAGAGCTAGAAAGGGCCTCCAAGGTCAGTTAGGCCAACCTTACTGAAAACCTCAAGAAACTCCCAAGCAAGGACTGTACTGTTGTTCATAGCAAGTCTGCCTGTCAAGTGATCATGATCACAAATGAGGGAGAAATGTCAGATAACCTTGAGCCAGAAATGGTAGGTGCCACTCTGAACTTGCCTGGCCCCTGCTATCTGTAGAGTCTTAATCATTTTTCCTTCATACTCTATCTGCAGCATTTTATCAATGGTGAAACTAAAACATAGGAACATTAGGCAATTTTTCCAAGGTCACAATCTGGGGCACAGTCAAGATTAAAACCAATAACTCTCTAGATGATTCTCTATCCACTGGACCAACTTACTAAATGCATTGAAGTCTATCAACCAGTATTAGGGATGATAGAATTTAAGTGCTACCATTTCTCTTTTGAAAATCTCTAGAATTTTCTGTCATCTCCTTGGCATATCTATCATTGTTGTTCTATCATTTTCAGTTGTGTATGACTCTTTGTGACCTCGTTTGGGGTTTTATTGGCAAAGATACTGAAGCGGTTTGCCATTTCCTTCTCCAACCCATTTTATAGATAAGAAAACTGAGGCAAATAGGGTGAAACGACTTGCCAGGGTTAAACAGCTAGTGTTTGAAGTCAGATTTGAACTCATGAAGATGAGTCTTCCTGCTTCCAAGCCCAGTCCTCTACCCATATCGCCACCACCTAGCTGCCCCTATATCTTATCTTTAGAGTTAAAAAAAAAAAAAAAAAAAAAACTCTTGCTTATATTGGAAAGGCAGACTCCCTGACTCTGTCGCTTACTACCTGAGTGTCCCAGAATAAGCAACTTCATCTTTCTAGGCCTCATTGGCCTTCAGACTCTATCAGTTCTTTCCCTGAAGGCAAACAGCATTTTTCATCATGAGTCTCTGAGACTGTCTTGGATCGCTGTTTTGCTGAGAATAACTAGGTCATTCACAGTCGTTCATCAAAAATACTGCTGTTATTATGTACAATGCTCTTCTGGATCTGTCCCTTTCACTTTCCATCAGTTCATGTAGGTCAGTGATTCCCAAAGTGGGCACCACCACCCCCTGGTGGGTGCTGCAGCTGCAGGGGAGCGGTGATGGCCACAGGTGCATTTATCTTTCCTATTAATTGCTATTAAAATTTTTTTAAAATTAATTTCCAGGGGGCTAAGTAATATTTTTTCTGGAAAGGGGGAGGTAGGCCAAAAAAGTTTGGGAACCACTGATGTAGGTCTTTCCAAGTTTTTCTGAAATAATTCTGCTCATCATTTCTTATACCACAATAATATTTCATTACAATCATATAACATGTCTTATTCAGTCATTCTTCAATTGATGGACCATCCCTCAATTCCCAATTCTTTGTTAACACAAAAAAAGTTGCAATAAATATTTTTGTCCAAATAAGATTCTTTCCTCCCTCCCTTTTTAAATTTCTTAGGAAGACAGGCCTAGTAGTGGTATTATCGCTAGATCAAAGAGTACACACAATTTTATAGCCCTTTGGGCATAGTTCCAAATTGCTCTCCAGAATGATTGGACCAGTTCACAATTCTACTAACAGTGCATCAGAGCCCCAACTTTCCCACATCCTCTCTAACATTTGTCATCTTCCTTTTCTGTCATATTAGCCAATCTGATAGATATGAAGTGGCTTATTTTGAGTTATTTTAACTTGCAATTCTCCAATAAAAAGTGATTTAGAGCATTTTTTCATATGACTATTGATGGCTTTGATTTCTTCATCTGAAAACTACCTGTTCGAATCCTTTGACCATTTATTCAATGGAGAATGATTTGTAGTTTTATAAATTTGACTCAATGCTCTATATATTTGCTAACTTTAAATGTAAGATCCCATGATTCTGGGAAAAGAGAGAGGTGGATAAAGCTCAGAACCTAGAATCAGGTACACCAAAGTTGGAATCCCACCTCAGACGCTGGCTGGGTGATCTTGGGCAATCATTCAACCTTCTAGGACTCTGTTTCTTCATCCATAAAATGGAGAAAAAAGCACCTACCTCACAAGGTTGTTTGGAGGACTAAATGAAATTGTATGTAAAGCAAATTTCAAACCTTATATATGAGGTTAGTCCCTCTTATTCTAACTTAAAGGAGATAGAGAATGGTGACTATTTTAATGGTTAAAATAACCTTTTAAAGAATTAGCAGGTGACTCTTCTGCCTTGGAACCAATACACAGTATTGATTCCAAGACTGTAGGTAAGGGTTTAAAAAAAAAAAAAAGAATTAGCAGGTGAAAACAGCCTTCTCCTTTCTCTAATTCAAACCCCTTGCTTTAAACAGGGCTCTTTCTTTATTCAAGTCAAATGATTATTATCCCAGGTAGATAAAGTTCTGCAAGTGGCACCTCCCTTCCAAAATACACTATCACTCTTACAATGCTATTAACTCATACCTCAATCTACTCTCTTCCCAGTTCAAATCACTCTAGTTCATTGCCAACAAATACTTTTGTGCCCCGTTTTCCTGTTACAGTTCCTGTTTCCAAACTTTTAACTGCTAAGCTTGTAACAACAAATATTGACCCTAAAAATATTTGAGCAAGTTATGTTACTGTTTTCTGTTATCTCTTCATCAAGGTTTCTTGGGAATTTATGTTAATAGGTGACCTCTGAACACATCACATATGCCATTATAATTTTGGTCTCATATTAAGAGAAAACCTCCTTCCCTCTAAGCTTTTGTATTACAAAGAGTTTATCCATTATCAAACATGATTAGACTTCTAGCATTACTAACTAGATAGAAAACAGAGGTACTTTATGAAGTTCTACTCTAAGCAACTCCAGTAGGCACAAACCTGTGGAAAAAGTCTAGAACACCAGAAGGGCACTTGGAAGGCTCAGTCAGTAGTAGCATGTGCCTTCAGTTCTAACCTATTTTTTTGTTTCTAAGGACCCTCAAGCTAAGTGTGGAGATCTCAATTCCCAAACCTCTCTGACAGAATAAAACCAAAGCAACAACTAATACTGAGAATAATCTTCTCCAACGTCACCAATGATTCCTTCATCTCCAAATCTGATGGACTCTTTTCATCATTCTTGACCTTTCTGCATCTCTAGACATTGCTGTCCACTCTTTCCTGCTGGAACCTCTTTCCTTCAGTTTCTAGGACTGCTCTTCTCAGTCTCCTTTATGGGATTTTCCTCCATATCGTGACCTCTAAACATACATGTACAATAGGTCCTCTTCTCCTCTCTCTACATATTCTCTCATTTGCTCCCATGGGTGTATGAAGAGTGAATCAAACTCTCTTTACCTATCAATCAGCAACTTTTAAGTTAGTCAATCAAAAGCTCAAGTACCCCTACTTAGTACCTTACTAATCACTAAGTATAAGAGTTCACAAGTCATTTGTTAGAGTGACAACTCCAGAGCCCACTGCCCTGCCCCTGAGCAGTGCTAGGCAAATTAAAAGACTGCAATTGGTTCCCTTAAAGTGCGGAAGGGACAGGAAGTGACGTGGAAAAAGGACTATAAAAAGTCCTGAACTTCCTGTCCAAGGGTCTTCTCCTTTAAACAACTCCTTTGGAGTTTGTCTTTGGAGTCTCTCTGCATCAGTGAGCCAGACTGGAGGAGGAGACTTTTCCCCTGGATCCTGCATCAGCTTGCTAGGTGAGTAGCTGGCCTTCCCTTCCTGGCTTTCGAAGATATTGGTTCTGAAGATTCCTGCCTTGGCTTTGGAGGAGGCTGCATTGGTGGAACCCTGACTGAAGACACCACCAGGACTTTTGGCTGAGGATTACCAGGAAAACCCACATGAAGACAGAGTCTTGGGGAAGCCCTGCTGGGGTTGAGCCTGGCTTCTCAGGAGAAGGGCTTGTAGGCTTATTGGAATCTGTCTCTTTATTTACATTTTTCCACTTTCACTCTTTCCATCTCTTTGTAAATAAAGCTGCCAAAAGTCATTTTGACTTAAGTTGTAATATTTTTAAATTGGTGACCACAATACTTTAGAACTTTCATATTAGCACAAAACCTAAATTTAATTTCTTACAGGGGCAACTATCAAAAGACTCCCAAATTCACCTGGCCAGCCCACATCTTTTCTGAGCTCCAGTCTTGAATCAAAGACTACCTGTTGGTCAACTCCACCTAGATATCCCATAGGCATCTCAAACAACCTGCCCAAAATGGAATTCATTATCTTTCCCCCAAAACCTACCTCTTCTAACTTCTCTATGTGTTACAGAGAAACAAGTATTAGTCAACAAGACTTCATTGTTGGAAATTCTGCTTAGGCATTCGGTGCTGTGTGATGCTACTAAAGTCATGACATCTCTGGGCCCACAGGGTTGTTGGGATTATCTCTGCATTTTATAAACTTGGAAGAACATCATTATTGTTGCTATGACTGTTAAGGACACGACCACTCTTTGAGTCATTCAGATCACACCCTCAGAAAAAACTACCTCTCTCTTCCCATAATCATTTCAAATGGGCAGAGGGAGGAGATAGGCTGGTTGGAAGGGGGTGGGGGGGTGGGGTGGGAGGGAGGGGAATCATTAAGGCAATGAAAACAGGGATGGGCTGAAGTAAGAATTTTATAAAATCAGAAAACTAGAAGGTTCTCTCATATCTGACTCATCCTAGACAACAACAGAGGTATTCGTTTTTTAAATTTTCACAACCTATCTTTATATCTCAACTTCTAAATGTAATAAATAGTCCCTGGGCATAAGAAATTCTGCCTTGTCTCTCACCTATATCCTTAATGCCTCTGCTTTTGCCCCAACCCCAGTCCTCATCTCTCTTGACCAGTAATTAGCAGAACTCCCCACCTCCAACTCAGTGTGAACGACTCCAATGAGATATCAATGAGCAGAAATCTCAATGTAGGGAATATAATTTCTTTCTTTTTTCTTTTTAAATTTATTTATTTATTTGTTTGTTTTTTTTAAGCCCTTGTACTTCGGTGTATTGTCTCATAGGTGGAAGATTGGTAAGGGTGGGCAATGGGGGTCAAGTGACTTGCCCAGGGTCACACAGCTGGGAAGTGGCTGAGGCCGGGTTTGAACCTAGGACCTCCTGTCTCTAGACCTGACTCTCACTCCACTGAGCTACCCGGCTGCCCCTTTAAATTTATTTTAAAGTATTTCTCCATGGTTACATGATTCACGTTTTTTCTGTCCCCTTTTCCCTCCCCCCTCCCAGAGCCAACAAAAGCAGTCTCACTAGGTTGTACATGTATTATCACTCAATACCTATTTCCATATTATTCATTTTTGTAATGATCTTTTAAAACCAAAACCCCAAATCCCATACCTATATAAACAAGTGATAAATCATGTATTTTAGGGAATAAATTTTCAAAGAAGAAATCTATATAATAAAAATATTTCCATTTTTCACAATACAGTTACTTTGTTGACCCAATTACAAATTCTCTACAACAGTATTGCCCTGGGGGTACAAAAAAGGGCCTGAAGCAGCCTTGGGCCTCAGGAAGCTGCCAGGCAAACAAGATGTATAGAGGATAAACTGGATTTTACCAAATGATTGCATGAATCAGCAATCACAGAAAGAAGACATTAAGGGAGAACAAGACAGTTTCTGTTCTATCTCTATTCCCAACTCAAACACCCCTGTTGTATCTGCAAGAAAGCCCACCTCACTACCAAACCATCCCACAAAATAAAACAGACCACTAAAAAAGAACCAAAGTTTGGAAGTGGGGCATGGGTAGGGGGTTGGAGGCACTAATGTAGTTTACCTCTTTTCTCATTTCCACTCAAACATTACCTTTTCTCTTACAAATTCACTGCTGAGTCTGGCTGCCTCATTGAAATACAATTCACAATTGAGTCAAGATGTCAACCTGTGATGTCATTGGTCCTCTTCAAAAACAAAGGACAAACAATAAACATTTTCCCTGGTTCTTGTCCATGGAATTGTTCCCCTCCTGGATGAAACTGTCTCATGCTGTGCTATTTGCCCAGCAGACAGGAAGGTGATGAGGAAAGGGAAGCAGAGCAAAACTGGCTGGACTTTCCACAGCAGCTCCATTTACCTGTCATCAAGCCAAGATGGCAAGTTTCTATGGACAGCTTTGAGCCCTGGGAATAGAAAGAAAGCCAAGAAGCAGTCTTGGCCCTCAAGGAGTTCACAATCTGATGGGAGAGATGACAAGCAAACAAGAAGATTTATAAAGGATAATCTGGATTTTGCCAATTGATTGCATCAATCAGCCATTACAGAGATAAGGTATTAAGGAAAGGAATATTAGGAAGGCAAACAGTTAATTTTGATTCTGCTCCTCCTTGATCTCCAACTCAAACACCCTGTCACATCTGCAAGAAACCCCATCTTGCTACCAAACCATCCTACAAAATAAAACACACCACCAAAAAAGTACCAAAGTTTGAGGGACAGGTGGGTGGGGGTATAGAGGGTGGGCAAGTTAGATGACTCAGTGGATTGAGAGCCAGGCCTAAGAGAAAGGAGATCTGGGTTCAAATTTGGTCTCAGACACTTCCAAGCTGTGTGACCAAGTGTGAGCAAGTCATTTAAGTGTGAGCAAGTCATTTAACTCTCATTAACTAGCCCTTACTATTCTTCTGCTTTGGAATCAACACACACATTGATTCTAAGATGGAAAGTAAAGGTTTAAACAAAACAAAACAAAACAACACCAATGTTTGGAGGGAAGGGGAAGGGTACCAGTGTGTAGCAACTCTTTTCTCATTTCCACTCAAATACACTTTATCTCTTACAAATTCACTGCTGACTCTGGCTAATTCTTAAAGACCTGGCCTGTGATTTCTAGCAATCTGCTCATTAGAACAAAATTCAATAGCAACAAAAGTGATAATAATGGGTTGGACCTGTACTTAATTCTCAATCATGAATCACTCTTGCCTAGGCTAAGGGGTCATCACATTAGCTAAGGAGAAAGCAGATCACAAACCTCTGAATGAGTAACTTACCTGTTCTGTTGGGAAAAGGGCATTAATGTATTCCACAGCATTGAAATCTGCTCTATCCAGAGGATCCTGACTTGGAAACACCTAAATAAAGAGCAGGGTTAGGGGAGGGAAGGAAAAAGAGAGAGAGAGATTATTATTAATTAGTATTTGTGGCTTTAAAAATTAGATCACACAGGAGAAGCTGCTATAATGAAACAAAGTACTGCCAATCGAGAGCTTGGTGCCTATATGCAAAGGGTCTTAGAGGTATACTCTGGCAATACCATGATGAACTATGATCTCCTGCCACAGTATCAGGATCATCATACTCAAGGTTCCCTGGTGACATTACAGTTTCTATTCTTTCCATGTTTTGTTTTGGGAGTGTCAGCCCTAGTTCCAGTATGAGGATAGAGTAGGTTAGTCAAGTTGGACTGCAGGCCCCATCTATGTGATGAATCCTGCTGCCTTAGCATCTATGCCCTCTGCATTCTGCTCTCCCCATCAGTGGTTGTCTCTAGTTAAGCTTTATGGTTTTCCTTTCTGTCTTTGCCAATCTAGTGAAGTCTGTAGATCCCTTCTTGGTTTAATGTTTTTTAAAAGCATAAAAAAATTCACAGATTAAAAAATTTAGAGCATATAATTTTCAGGACATTGTACAACTGGCTCATTTAAATACAATTCACAAGCAAGTCAAGACATCATCCTGTGATCCCTTCCTCTTCAAAAACTAGAACTGCAGTATCCCCAATAATTAGCACAGTGCCTGGCACAGAGCAAGCACTTAATACTAAGTGTCACTCTCTTCCAGATCCCTGCCAATGGGTATTCCCCAAGGTCCTGTCTCACCTCCAATTTCTTCTCTCCACAATTCTCCCTTTGGTAAATTTTTTCAATCCTGATCTTTGATGACAAGCACTATTAGAATAACTCCCAAACCTCCCTGACTTTTGTGCCCAGCTCCACATCTGTATCCATCCTTCTCACATCTAACCTTCTTAGTCTATTGATCTGATTATATCATCTCTCTGCTTATACTCTACAATTATTCTCTGGGGGCTTCTGAGCAGAATTCCAATTTTTTAATCCTGGTAGTCAAGGGCCTCCACAACCCTATCTCTCTTTCATCCTCTCATACTAAACTCTACCAAATCTGAGCCCAGTGCAAATCCTGTCCTTTCCCACCTTTCTGTCTTCACTCACATTGTTCCCTAGTCCAGACTATATTCCTATCCCTACCTGATGAATCTTTTCCTATTCTTCAAAACCCAACTCAATATCACTACCTCCATGAAGCTTTCCCTAAACTCTCACTAATCAATGAGTTTCTTCTCCTAAGACTCCATCTAGTATTTTGTGTTTTCCTCTTCTACACTACTATTATAGTGTCAGTTATTTGCATATGAATCATCCCTCCATTCTAAACCTCGTAGCTTCCTCTACACATAGGACAGTGCTCTGCACCCAATGTTTACTGAATATTCATTTGAATGTTGAAAGGTCTACAAATTTTAGTGTCAATCTCATGGTCTAAGCCAGAGTTTGGAGATAATCATCAGAATAAGTAAATAGTCTTCTAACAGCAGAAAGAGAGAGGGGGAGAGGAAGAGGGAGGGGGGGAGAGAGAGAGAGAGAGAGAGAGAGAGAGAGAGAGAGAGAGAGAGAGGAAGAGGCAGAGAGTAGATGGATCTGCAGATGCAAAGACAGATAGATGGATGGCCTAAACAGGAACCTAGTTCGCTATATCTTATGGATTTGGGAGTAATAGTTCTTAAATGATTTTTGCACTTCTGAACTTGCCTAGAAATCAAGAGATGACATTTAGACAGTGCCCTTCTGTTAAAAAAGAAAAAAATCAAGCTGCCCTGGTGAAAAATACCACCACCCCATGTGACTAGAACATGTCACATGATGGATTAAGTAAACAGTCAAATATTTCCCCTGGGTTAATGACATTTACCACTTTGACTTAAAATCCAGAATCATAAGTCTAGTGAGTATACAGTTATTCCAAGGAACCTCTCTAAGCATTTTTGTTTTTGGCACCAAAAACCCCAATCTATCTTCTGAAAGATGAAATCATCTAACGGCTCTTAGGGATAAAATTGTGTTTTGTTTTTAAAGTAAGATTGGCACGAGGGATGTTAGGTTTTTGGTTTGGTTTTTTTTGTTTGTTTGTTTTTTGTTAAATGTATAACATTCTGTCCTATAATTACAAGCTATTAATTCCCCATGTCTTCTCACATATGTCTCTTCCCTAAAACAACACAAGTCATGATGCAGAATCATTCAAGTGTGCAACTGCAGGTATAACTTGAAAAATGCCATCCTTGCTGCATGGGATAAGAACACTCCAAAGGTCATCTTGATTTTGGGATGCTTGTTTATTTAAAGATACAATGAATGTATGTCTGGCATTTTGATTTGTTCCTAAGAAATTGTAAGATGCACTTTCCTAAAAACCCTCTAATTTACAAGACCATCTATCAGCTACTAAGGGAAGGGCTTTATTTTTTTCTTTCTAGCCTCCACAACCCTGGCTGGGAGGTCCAGCCCTTTCAAAAAGGCATAAACGGCATATTTATCAAATTTATGGCTAACGCAGAGCTGAAAGTTTAATAGCTAATGAAATGAATGACAGTCAGGATTCAAAAGTGAGCCAAGTCCTGTAAGATGAAATTTAACAGGGATATGTAAAGTGGTCGCTTAGGTTCCAAAATTAACTTTCAAAGAACAAGATGGGCCAGGCCTGGAGTTGAGAGGATTTGTGTTCAAATCTGGTCTCAGTCTAGTCCCTAACACTCTTCTGATTCAAAATTGACACTAATTGGGAGGCTCAAAGGATAGAAAGCCAGGCCTAAAGACAAGAGATCCTGGTTTCAATTCAGACATTTCCAAGCTGTGTGACCCTGGGCAAGTCAGTTAGCCCCAGTTGCCTAGCCCTTACCTTAGTATTGATTCTAAGACATACATTCTAATACACACACATATATGTATATACATATGTGTATATGTGTGTGTGTATATATATATATATATATATATATATATATATATATATATATATATATAAAGAACTGATACTAAGAAAGAAGGTAAGGATTTTTAAAAAATATTTTTTAGTACAAAATATTTTAAGCACAAGATGGATGAGTTATGCATGGCTAGAGAACAGTATGTATTTGAGAAGCTGTATGATACAGAAGGAAAACACTAACCCTGGAATCTGAGGAGCTAGGGTTTAATACTATGTTTTACATTTGCTATGTGGCCTTTAACAAGTCATTTAACATCTCAGTAAAAAGGTGGGGTAAGGGGGTGGGGGGGGAGGAGTTTAGGCCACATAGCATTCTGGCTCTAGATCTGAGTCTACATATTAGAATAAGCTGAGGATTTCAGAGGACTGAAAATTCCCTTGGATGTAGTATGATAGAGAAGCCCAGAAAGCAAATACCATCTGAAACAATGTTGATAGAGGCATCTAGGAACAAGGAGGAGATAGTCCCCTTGGCCTCAGGCTTAGCCAGGGCCATCAACCTGGAACATTTGCTCAGGGTCCTACATTTTAGAAAGGGCAATAAAATGTGAGAGAAAGTCCATAGAGGGTAACCAGAAATGATTAAGGGTCTTAAACTAGACCAAAATAGCATTAATTAGAGAAACCAAAAGACTTAGAACAGATATGAGTTTCTTTAAGGAAGGACTTTCAAGTGGGAGACTAATTGGAATGATTAAATTAAACTGTATGTTTCTAGAACACAAAAAACTAAAAGTAGAAGGCTATGAGCCAAGGTGGGGCCTTCTGAATCTCCTTCCAACCAATCAATACAAGCATCTCAAAAGGACAGAAATAAAAAACCGGATGAGTAAAAGGGCTCTCCCACTGGAAGCAGCCTTAAAGGTAAGCAGTGTTCAGGGATTCCCACACTATAAGGGGGTAAAACTGCACTAATCAAAGCACAAGCTGATCACCACTCCCTCACACCACCTACCACACCAGAATCAGAGCAAGGGCCAGTGCAATCTCTAAATTCTCACAGGCTGGTGAAAAGCACCACAGATTTACCCCTGAGGGCTGTGCAAGGTCTTGGTAGCGAGACTTGAGACATGAAGCTGAAGAGCTTGGGGCCAGGGCAGCAGAGTGCAGTGCTTGGGCAGAAATAAGGCTGGTCACAGCCAAGGCAGCAGGGGATGGAAAGATAACCTCAGGGTAAAAACTGCTTTAAAGGGCACTATACAAAGAACATCACAAATCTACCTACCCTACTCAAGCTTCTGACTGGGCATGGAAAATACTACTAAGGAAAAGCCCTGCAAGTCAGAAGCTAAGGAAGCCATGTCTACCAAATTGCAGGAACCCCAATCCGCTAGTGACAAAAGGAATAAGAAATAGCAAAAAAATTCTTGACCCTGGATAATTTCTCTGGAGAAAAAGAGCAAAATATAGCAGGAACAACAGAGACTGACAAACAAGCAAACACATCCAAACTTAAAAAAAAAAATGAAAATTGGTCACAAGCTCTCAAGGAACTCAAAAAGGAGTTCAAGAACCAAGTAAGAAAGATAGAAGAAAAATCCCCAAAAGAAAACTAAGAGCCATTCACAACTGATAAAAGATCAAAGGATATGAAGTTTTCTAGCAATCCAAACTATCAATAGCCATAAAAAATGATCCAACTCACTAATAATTAGAGAAATGTAAATTAAAGCAACTTCATCTCATATCTATCAGACTAGCAAAGTTGACAAAAAGGAAAATGGCAAATGCTGGAAGGACTGCAGGAAAACAGGCCCATTAGTGCATTGTTCATGGAGCTATGGACTAGTCTTAACCATTCTGGAAAGCAATTTAGAATTGTGCCCCAAAAGTTACTCAGATGTACATACTCTTTGCTCCAGTGATAACACTAGTAGAGCTATCCTCCAAAGAAAACAAAGAAAATGGTAAAGAACCCATATGTATGAAAGTAGTTATAGCAGCTCTTTTTGTGATAGCAAAACACCAGAAACTGAGGGGATGCCTATCCAATGGGGAATGGCTGGACAATCAATGGCATATAATGTAACTGTACTATACTATAGAACTATTGTACTGTGAAGATGGGATTGACTCTCCCCTTGCCTATTTTTGAATTCATCAACCAAAGCTTGAACACCCCTACTTGGCACTAGGTTAGAGAGTCCACCCTTTCAACTCAATCAGTCAGAAACTTGTGAATCCTGTGATAAGAGTTTACACCCTCATAGGACAAGAGGTGGAACCTACAAACACTTCCCCCTTGGGCAGTGCTAAGCAAATTTAAAGACTGCAATTAGACCCCATAAAGTGGAGGAAGGGACAGAAAGTGACCAAAAAAAAAAAAAAAAAAAAAGGACTACCAAGAGGTCTTCGTCCTGAATTTTCAGGTTGAAGACGCTGGGACTGGGACTGTGGCTCTTGCAATGCTTCTGGTAAGACTGCTCCTGGATCTTCTCCCTTTGGATCTTCTCCTGGTGAGTGAAAAGCTGACCTTCCTTTCCTAGTTGCTGGAGAGGCCTCCCCTTCTTGGAGGAGGCCACATGGGTTGAATCCTTGCTTAATTCACCACCAAGTCCTCCAGCTGAGGGGTTAACGAGCCCTACGTAGATTGAGCCAGGGACAGGAACAACATTTAGGGTGATAAACTAGACTTCTTATTCTACCCTCTCTTTCATTTCTCTCCTTTCATTCTCTCTACATTTTTTGTAAATAAAAGCTGCTAAAAGTCATTTTGACTTGGGCTGTATTGAATTTTAAAATCAGCGACCACAGTATTATCTTTAAATTCTCATATATTTTAGTCAAACCCTTAATTAAATTCCTTACAGTACTATAAGAAATGATGAAAAAAATTTTTTTAAAGAAATGGGTAAGGGGATGCTTTCAGAGAAGTCTTGGAAGACTTGTATGAACAAATGTAGCCTGAAATTAGCAGAATCAAGAGAACAATTTCTACATTAAAAAGAGTACTTAAAAAAAAAAGTGAAAGACTTAGGAACCCTGCACTGCAATGACCAAGCAGAACTCCAAAGGTCTTTTGATGAAACATGCTACTCATGGACTCAAAGTATAGAACAGTGATTCCCAAAGTGGGTACTACCACCCCCTGGTGGGTGCTGCAGCAATCCAGGGGAGCAGTGATGGCCACGCCTTTTTTGTATTACATTCTACTCTGAGTTCAATAAATAGTTTCATAATTTCCAGGGGGCGCTAAGTAATATTTTTTCTGGAAAGGGAGCGGTAGGCCAAAAAATTTTGGGAACCACTGGTAAAGAATGAAGCATAGTTTCTGGACTTAGTCAATGATATATTCCATCAGTAAATTAACTTATGCAGCACTGATGTTGCATTATAAATAGCTGTCTACTTCTTGTCCCCCCCATCCCCAATTAGATTGTGAGCTGCTTGAGGGAAAGGATTTCCTTTTGTCCCTTTTTGTATCCTCAGGGTTTAGCCCAGTGCCTATCATCATTTTTAGTAGCCTAGCAGGCCCAGCCACACCAGTCAGCACTCTAGTTATGGAAAATAATTTTATTTCCCTTTATAATTGTATATAACTATACAAGTCTTGAGTCTGTCTCAGTAGGATAACAGTTATTTTTATCCTTTTTTATTATTTTCTCCTGGATTCTGTGATTGCTCTACACAAATGCTATTGATTTCTGTGGATCTGTTTCATATTCTGCCTACTTTAATGAAGCGATTGTCTCAATTACTTCCTTCAGGATTTTCTAATATCATTGTTCACAGCAGAGATGGATCATTTTGCCTCCTCTTTAGCTTATTTTTATGCCATTCATTTCTTTCTTGAGTTAAAGCATCAACATAGGAACATAAATTTGTTTCATGAAAGAGGTCCTAGAGGCCCCTAAGTTTGACTCTTTCATTTTGGAGATAAGAAAATTGAAACAAAGGTGAAGTGAGTGGCCTAAGATCATATGGTTAAATCAGAATCTGAACCCAGGTCTTCCTAACACCAGGTCTGATGCCCTATCTACTATACCAGTGATGTCAAACTCAAAAAGAAATGGAGTCATTAATTGGTAAATAAGGATCTATGTGGGCAGTTTTAAAATGTAATATTACCTATCTTTTATTGTATTTTTATTTATCTCGTTAAGTAAACTCTTCCTTTCTGTCTTATTATCAGAAAACTGAAGACCAGCAAGGAGTAGGCCAGTGATGGCAAACATTTTAGAGATTGTGTGCCATGCTCAATCCCCCAAGAATGTGTGCTAGGCCCTGCTCTCCCCCACCTTACCCCAGACCGGGGAGGGAAGGGAGAAAGGGAGGGAAATGGCCCAGATGCTCCACTCAGGGGAGAGAATAGGTACTTCCATTGGGCTGCTAGGCAGAGAGATGGAGAGGTGCAGTGGAGAGGGAGAGGAGAGCAGCTCCGACCAAGTCCCTCTGCCTTTCTAGTAACTAACTCTGGCAGGTAACAGCTCATGTGCCTACAGAGAGGTCTCTGTGTGCAATTTTTGGCACACATGCCATAGATTTGCCATCACGGAGCTAGGCAATCAGTTAAGAAACTTGCCCAGGATCACGCAGCTAGGAATTGACTGAGGTCAGATTTGTCCTTCCCAATTACATTGAAAAAAACCCTTACCTTCTATTTTAGAATCTATACTAAGTATCAGTTCCAAAGCAGAAGTACTAAGGCTAGACAATCCCTTCCAAATCAAGGATTCAAGGCTGAAGAGCCTAAACTGCCTCTACATTTCAGACACTAGCCCCTCCTCTCCCTTCGCACCACCTCAGTTCTAGTTCAGGTTCCCATTATACTCACCTAGACTATTATGACAACCTCCCAACCAGCCACTCTAACCCAGTGTCCACTTCCTAATCTATCTTCCACACAGCTATCAAATTCATATTCCTAAAACATAGATCTGACCATGTTAAAAATAAATATCTTAGAGATATCTATATTGATAAATAGATAGATAGATAGATAGATAGATAGATAGATAGATAGATCCTTTTTTTAAAAAAAATCTAGTGATTCCCTATGGTCTCTAAGATATAATACAAAACCCACAGCCTGGTAGTTAGTCCTTTGCACTGCCTTACCTTTCCAGTCTTATTTCATGACTCCCTTTTCTATACTCTCTACTGTAAACAACTTCCAAGGTATTCCCTGAACACAATATATTCCATTTCTACCTTCTGTGCCTTCACTCCATGGTCCTCTAGGTCTTCCTTCACAATCTACTCACACCCCTATCTCTTAGCATCCCAAGCCACCCTCAAAACAACAGTTCAGACGAGGCAGCTGAGTAGCTCAGTGGATTGAGAGTCAGGCCTAGAGATGGAAGGTCCTAGGTTCAAATCTGACCTCAGACACTTCCCAGCTGTGTGACCCTGGGCAAGTCACTTGTGTAATGCATTACACTTGACCCCCATTGCCTATCCTTACCATTCTTCTGCCTTGGAGCCAATACACAGTATTGACTCCAAGACGGAAGATAAGGATTTAAAAAAAAAAACAGCTCAGGAAATCAACTATAAAATTGGCTGAAACAGTTAGCTTTAGCAAAATTGCAGGATATAAAATAAACCCACAGAAATCATCAGCAATTCAACATAGTCAATTCTCAAATTTCATGTGAGTAATGTTCCTAGAAAATGGTACAAGTCAAAAAAATACTGAACCTATCAGGAGTAGAGGGTTAGTTAAGTTCATGTCACTACCAAAAACTAACCTTTTGCTAGATTACTGAAAATGCACAATAAAATTAAAAAAAAAAACAACACTTTTCTACATGTAATTCTTCTGATAATATGCACTTACCCTAACACATTAACCATTAAATAATCCATAAAATGTAGACGATAGGAGAAGCAAGGCAGGATTTTTAAAAATTTTTTTAGAATATTTTTCCATGGTTACGTGATTCGTGTTCTCTCCCTCACTTCCCCTCCAGGAGCTTGCAAACAATTCCATTGGGTTATACATGTATTATATTATTGCTCAAAACCTATTTCCATTTTATTCATATTTGTAATAGAGTGATCTTTTAAAACCAAATCTATACCCATATCCCCATAGAACCAAGCGATAAATCATGTTTTCCTTCCGTGTTTCTACTCCAACAGTTCTTTCTCTGGATGTGGATAGCATTCTTTCTCATAGGTCCCTCAGGGGTGTCCTGAATCACTGCACTGCTATTAGTCGATTACAATTTGACTGTGACTCGAAGCTTCACTTTCTGTATACAATGTTCTCTTGGTTCTACTCATTTTACTCTGCATCAATTCCTGGAGTTCTTTCCAGTTCACATAGAATTCCTCCAGTTGATCATTGCTTATAGCACAATGTTATTCCATCATCAACATATACCACAATTTGTTCAGCCATTCCCCAATCAATGGACACCCCCACATTTTCTTTCTTTTTTAAAAAATGTTTTAAATTTAGAATATTTTTCTATGGTTACAAGATTCATGTCCTTTCCCTCCCCTCTTCCTTCCTCCTTCTTGGAGCTAACAAGCAATTCCACTGAGTTATACATGTATCATTGTTCAAAACCTATTTACATATTATTAATATTTGCAATAGAGTGATTAAAGTCAACATCCCCAATCATATACCCATAAAACCATGTATGTGATCAATCATATGTTTTTCTTCTGAGTTTCTACTCCCACAGTTCTTTCTCTGGATGTGGATAGTGTTCTTTCTCATAAGTCCCTCAGAATTGTCCTGGATCATTGCATTGCTGCTAGTAGAAAAGTCTGTTACATTTGATTGTGCCACAAAGTTTCACTTTCTGTGTACAATGTTCTCTTGGTTCTGCTCTGCATCAACTCCTGGAATTCTTTTCAGTTCACATAAAAATCCTCTAGTTCATCATTCCTTTCAGCATAATAGTATTCCATCACCATCAGATACCACAATTTGTTAGCCATTCCCTAATCAAGGATCACCCCCTAATTTTCCAATTTTTCCCCACTATAAAAGCACAGCAATAAATACTTTTGTACAAGTATTTTTCCTTATTATCTCTTTAAGATACAAACCCAGCAGTAGTATGGCTGGATCAAAGGGAAGGAAATCTTTTAAAGCCCTTTGGCCATAATTCCAAATTGCCTTACAGAATGGTTGGATCAGTTCATAACTCCACCAGCAATGCAATAGTGTCCCAATTTTGCCACATCCCCTCCAGCATTTATTACTTTCCTTTGCTGTCATATTGGCTGCTGGTGTGAGGTGATATCCCAGAGTTGTTTTGATTTGCATTTCTCTGATCAGGAGGGATTTAGAACACTTTTTCATATGATTATTGAAGTTTTGATTTCTTCATCCGATAACTGCCTATTCATATCCCTTGATCATTTGTCAATTGAGGAATGGCTTGATTTTTTGTAAGGTAGAATTAAAAGGATTAAAAAAAAAAGGTCAAGGGCTGGGATATTTGAAGAACCTCCTTTCAGCCCCAGGTCTGAAGTGTTTCTCAATGAAAAGCATATGCCTGTAGTTGAGTCCAAGCATGGAACTTCATTGAGGAGCTGCTCTGCAAGTCTGGCTTGGCTCTCCTCCAGCTGGCCATGGCCCTTAGCAGAGATGCTGGGGAGGCAGGTAGCACAGGCAACAGGAAGAGGTCAGCAATAAGGCAAAGGGTAAACACCATCTCATTTGCCCTCAAACTTAGCCACTTTTCCATTTTTTTCAATTGCCTCATCATGTACTTAAGAGGTTACTTTAATACTTCCCAGAGTGGATTGCTGAACATTTATAAATACTTCCCTAACTGTACTACCAACAAAACTCAGTAGGAAGAGATAGAAAGGGAAATTTAATTTAAGATAATTGCAGACAATATAAAATACTTGAAAGTCTACCTGCCAAAACAAACCCTATACTATATATGTGAACACAATTACAAAACACTTCTTCCAAATGCAGATCTACAAAGAGAAAAATTCATTGCTTATGATAAGCCAAGCCAATATAATAAGACAATTATAACTAAATTAACTTACTTATTCAGGGTCAAACCAATCAAACTACCAAAAAATTATTATAGAGCTAGAAAAAATAAATTCATCTAGAAGAAAAAAAGATCAAGAATACCAAAGGAATCAGTGGGGAAAAAGTATAAAGACAGGTAGCCAACTATATCAGATCTCAAATTATATTACAAAACAATAATCATCAAAACAATCTGATAATGGCTAAGACCGGGTACACAGTACACAGCAATTAATAATGACTGTGGTAATTTAGTGTTTAATAAATGTAAAGTTCTAAGCTTTTGAGACAAAAACTCACTCTTCAACAAAAATTGCTGGGAAAACTGGAAAGCAGTTGGGCAGAAACTAGGTATAGACCAACAGATTACACTATATACCAAGAAGGTTAAAATGGATAAAATGGGTATTTCTTATACATAAGGATGATGTCATTTAAGTAAATTAGGAGACTATAGAAAAATTTACCTGTCAGATTTATAGATAAGGGAAGAGTTTATTACTAAACAAGAGATAGAGAATATTACAGGATGTAAAATGGATAATTTTGATTACATTAAATTATAAAGGGTTTGCACAAACAAAAGTAATATAATCAAAATTAGAAAGAAAGCAGGAAACAGGAAAAAAATTATACCAAGTTTCTCAAACAAAGGCCTCATTTCTCAAATATAAAGGAACTGAGCCAAATTTATAAAAATAAGAGCCAGTGTACAATTGATCAAAGGATACGAACAGGCAGTTTTCAGAAGAAGAAATCAAAACTATCAGTAGTCATATGAAAAAATGCTCTAGATTGGTACTGGAATTAGAATATGTTCTGATCCAGCACTGGAGGAGCTGCTTTGTTCCCCCTCTTCCCAACACCCGAGAACATTTTTTACATTCCTTGCCCCTCTGTCCAGCCACCCAAAGCAAGCACTTCCTCCCTCCACTCTTGGGGGAAGTACAGGAGACTCACAGGCAGCTTGAAGTTGCAGTTTGGGCATTCGAACTTGAAAACCTTCATCAACTCTGCTCTAGATCAAGGAAGGGAGGGGAGGGGAAAGGAGAGAAATTGGAACTCCAAAACTTTTTAAATGAATGTTCAAAATTTTTTAAAAAGTAATTGTAAAATATTTAATGAAATAAATAAAAGTATTCTTAAAAAACAGCTCAGGAATCATCTCTTAGAAAAGGCTCTTCCTAACCCTCTCATTTGTTGGTATTCTTAAAATTACTAAGTCTAAATTTAATATTTACTTGCTATTATAACCCCTGGAATGTAAACTCCTTACGGTAGGCTAGGCCTGGTTTCAATATTGTCTCTGTGATCCTGGAATCAAGCCCGTTCCTTCCTTCTGTTAAATTATTTCCTATTTAACCTATCCATAGCTTGCTTTGTACATAATTGTTTGCATGTGGCCTCCTATGTTATACTGTAAGCTCCCTGAGGGCAGGGAGTATTTTTTGCCTCTTTTGGGTAGCACAGTGCTCTGCACATGTTAAGCCTTGTTTTAATACATGTTATTGACTGATTAATAAGTGTTTTACAGAACTGAAGTGAGACTTGATCTAAGGAATAACTTAAAAATTCAAGGTAATAAAAATTGAATGGATGATAAAGTAGTTAGGTATATAGAAAGATAGGGAATTCTATTTCACAAGAAATCTTCCAGCAAAGGCTACATGATCACTTGTAATCAGGCATCTTCTAGATGGGACTGGCTATCTTTAGGGCAACCCCTATAAAGGATCTGGTACTTATCCCTTTCCAAAAGGAAAAAAGGATTTATATAGCATGAACCACTGGGAAAAACTGCTCAGTTGTCTGGTGTTTCATGAATTTGCCCAACCTTTCTTTAGTTAATTCAGACATGTGCCAGAGTGGGTAGACATCACCTGTCTTCTCTAATTCTTACCCAACATTCATCCTTCCCGGGTAATTTTTCTTTAGTTGGTAGGTCAAAATCAGCAACCAGGTGCAGAAAAAGTAAGCATTAGTCTATGTAAACATTTTCTCTCCCCTCACAAAGACAATAATCTCAGTCAACAACTTCTAGAAGTGCAAAGGTGTTTCAGAAAAAAAAAAAAAAAGCTTTCTTCACATTAACTCATACAAACCTGGGTGGTCAATCACAAGAATTCTCAATCTTATCAACTATCAAAATCCCTTAACAATTTCTTCCTTTGCAATGTAATCTGAAGTAAAACCAACACAACCCTGAAAGGGTGCCAGAAGTTCTTTTGAAACATTATCTAATGATTTCGGAAGGAGCTGGAAAGACCTACAGGAACTGATGCAGAGTAAAATAAGCAGGACCAGGAAAACATTGTACACAGTAATAGCAATATTGTGGAATGATGAACTGTGAAAGACTTAGCTTCTGTAATACAATTATTTAGGACAATTCTGAAAGTCTTATGACAAAGAATGCTCTCCCCTCCTGACAAAGAACTGTTGGAACTGAAATGCAGATCAAAGAATGTGATTTTTCATGTTATTTGGATTTTTACTGTGGGTTTTGGTTTTATATAATTATTCTCTTAATAAAATAAACAATATGGAAATGTTTTGCATGATAATATGCACATAACCCAATGGAATTGCTTGCTAGTTCTGGGGAAGAGGGAAGAGAGGGAGGCAATTTCTATCTTATAACTTCAGAAAATTTACATAGAATTTTGTTATTACATGTAATTGGTAAAAAAAATATCTTTATAAAAAGTAAAAACAAATTGACAAATGAAATGGTGGGGTGGGGGGGTACGTTATGCAGGAAAGGGACCTGAAGCAGCCCATCATAGCATCAGGAAAGGAAAGGAGTAGCTAAGTGGTTGGATGGCTTGGGAACCAGACCTAGGAAGGGGAGGTCCTGGGTTCAAATGTGACCTCAGATACTTCCTAGCTTGGTGACCCTGGGTAAGTCACTTAACCCTCATTGCCTAGTCTTCTGCCTTGGAGCCAATACATGGTATTGATTCTAAGGTAGAAGATAAGGGCAGACTTAATGCTCCGCCCCCCCCCAGAAAAGCCCCTTTCACTCAAATGCTCTACCTATAATCCACACCCCACCAAATGAGAAAAATCAACTGCCCCCAAAACCCTTAACATTGAGCTTTTATTTTTAAGCCTTTATTTTTATTTCTAGATAGCCCTGAGATAACCCAAAGAGAAAGCCCCGAGTTTCACCAATCTAGAGCAGCCTGACTTCTAAAGTCCACACTTGGACCACAGTAACTATCAGTCCAAGTCAAAGGCTTTGATGATGCCTCAACCGTAAGCGGCCAGACCAGAGACCCTCTACCCTTTCCTTTCCACCTGACTCCTTTCCCTGAGGGAAGAGCCTGGCTGCTCCTCACAACAGTGGGAAGTAGGGGATATTATTGTTCCCATGGCAAAGATAAGGAAACGAGGCGGTGACTTGCCCAGGGTCTTAAGCCTAGTAAGTACCCGAGGTAACATCTGAACTCAGGTCTTCCAGACTCTAGGCCCTGTGCTCTATCCACCAAAGCACCCAGCCTAGGGCTTCTTCCCTACTCCTCTCTCTCCTAGAGCTCACAACCCTCTCCCCCATCCCCAAGGGTCAGGTATTCAATGCTATCCCCTCCCCTCCCCCAATTCCCCATCAGAGTCCCACCTCATTCCCTCCTCTCCCCAAGGAATGGAACCTCTCCTCCACACACCCCCCGAAGGCGGAGCCTCTCCTCCCTTCCCCCATTCTGGGGGCGGAGCCTCTCTGCTCCCATTTCCCCCAGGGGTGGGGCTTCTATCCCCTCCCCCATTCCGGGGGCGGGGCCTCTCTCCCCTACCCTCTCCGCTCACCTGCTCGATGGCTAGCTGCACCTCCGGGGTGAGTTGCAGCACGGCTTCCAGCTCCTCCACGAACTCGAGCTCCTCTTCCTCCATCATGCCGCCACGGTCTGGGCCCGCGACGGCGGCTGGCGGCTGTGGCACCCCGATCCCCGCCCCGCCCCCCGATGCCCCCGCTAGCACCCGGCTCAGTCAGCCAACCCAACACTTCCGGAAGCCGCGGGACTTCCGGGAGCCGCGGAACTCTGGGATGGTGGAGGACTAGCCCTTACGCTGAAGCGGAGAGGGATAGGGAAAGGAGAAGACTTTGGTCACGTGGGTGTTGAAGCTCCACCCTTCTAACCCCGCCCCCTTCTAACTAGGCTGTCTCTCACGGTGGAACTGCGGATTCTTTTTCTTGCTTTCCTGACAGCATTACTCCCCCACAGAATTGTGTTCGAATCCTTTTCTGTGTACTCGAACTAATTTTCCCTCTTCTTAAAATGAAGGGACTGAATGATACTAGATGGCCCTCGGGTCGAGAAGACCTGAGTTCAAATCCAACCTCAGACACTTCCTAGCTGTGTGACGTGGGCAAGGTCACCTCTCTCTGCCTCAGTTTCTGCATCTGAAAAATGGGGATCACAATAGTCCCTACCTCCTAGGGTTGCTGTGAAAATAAAAAACCTTCAAGGTCTATGTTATTCCAGTTGTAAATATTTCATTTTATAAATACTGGGGGCTACGTGAAGAGTTCTGGCAAATGCTCCAAGGACTTTCGATACCTCTTGTAAAATGAATTACCACCTTAATTACAATTTGCAAAATGAGAGAAGTTGGAGCAGATGATTTCTAAGATCCCTTCCAGCTTTAAATTCTAAAAGCTAATCCAGGAGATAAATGTGCACAGATAAATTATGAGAATTGGAATGTGATTGAGGGAGACGAGCAGAGCTAGTGGCTCAGTAGATTAAGAGTCAGGCCTAGGACCAATGGGAAAGTCACATTCCTTCTGGTCCCGCCCCCTCCTGCTGTAGAAGCGCGCCAGAGTACAGGATCTACGTGGTCACCTTCATGACTGATAGCCATCATCGGTTCCTCCGGGTGCTGATGTCTAATGGAATAATAGATGCACCTGAGGCAAGGTGGATACATAGACTTTTCTGTGAGCCGCAGAAAGTGTACAATGACCGTGGAAAATTGGATGGCTTTGTTGGCGTTATTAACACACATCTACATCCATTGTTTCTGGAAATCAGAAAAGGACGCTCAGAAGATCCTGGAAAGATGTTTTATGCTCTGGTGAATCTTGCAATAACAGAAGCTACCAAATTGGCATCCGACTATGCAGAAAATGAATTGGAATTATTTAAGAAAACTGTGGACTTGATTGTCGAATCAGAAAGTGGCTATGTCTCCTCCAGCTGTATTTTAAACTTGTCTGACAAACTTTAGAGCAAAAAAAAAGTGAAGAAGGAGGAAGTGGAACAAGCGCTCCAGATGTGTTGTTCAGGACTGGTGGTTTTCTGAAAAACCCCGAGACTACGCTGCATCATGGAATTGGATCGGTACATATGTGAAATGTGTCAGGATGCCCCAAAGTGCAACATCTGCCACAGCCTTGCCATTCAGGGTCAGTCCTGTGAAAATTGTGGAATTAAAATGCTCTTACCTTGTGTTGCAAAATATTTCCAATCTCAACCTGAACCACACTGTCCTCATTGTAATGAAGTTTGGTCTCATGAGACACGAGATTTAGTTCAACCAGATTCCCACTTGCCATCCAGTACCCCCAAGAACAACTAGAAGAATCTCACGTTCAGAAACCAAGTGATGTTAGATGATCGGTATTGGGACAAGATCTTCTGCACTGGAGTTAAATATTCAGATATGTGCAAAAGGATAAAATGTACCAAATGGTCCTGTTTTGAATCAATTAATCCATTTTAATAGTTTTATATTAAATTAGCCCTGCTTATTTGTATTGACTTGCTAATAAATAATCTAAGTAAAATTAAAAAAAAAAAAAAGTCAGGCCTGGGTTCAAATCTGATATCAGACACTTCCTAGCTATTTAATCCTGTTCTTAACTCCAGTTGCCTACCCCTTGCCAGTCTTCTGTCTTAGAACTAAAACACTACTTCTAAGACAGAAAGTAAACATTTAAAAAGAAAGTAGATCTTCTGATTCCAGATAAAAGGACCATAATCTGATCATGAAGGGACCCATCAGCAATCTCATCCAGCTGCTTCATTTTTCAGATGAGGAAACTGAGGCACAGGGAAGGAAGTATTTTACATGCCCACTATCCCACAGATAGGTTCAGGGGTGGGATTAGAACTCAGATCTTTGGACTCTAGAACCAGCACTCTTTCATGCTATCTTCCTAAGAGTAGCATTTCTTTGGCATTTTAGGACTGACAACTCTGTGAGATATATAGTATGGAGCCATTGTACAGATGATGAATGAAGTCTAAGAGAGAATAAATTACTTGCCCAGGGTCACACAGCTAATGAATGCTAAAGACAGGGCTCAGACTCAGATCATCTATCTTCAAATCAAGAACTGTTTCCCTAAAGAACAGTAGAATTTGCTAATGACAAATCTATCTGGAGAATCACCAGCCCTTGGGCTTTTGAACAAGGAAAACCTTTTGTTTCTTTATTTTGATATTTTTTTCTCCTCTGCTTCTCCTCTCTCAAAATCAAGGATGTCTCAGACTCTCCATATCTGATTTTCCTCTTATCATGAATCCCAAGATGGAATAGTCTCTTCCCCTAAAGGTCCCAGCATTTCTACCCCCAAGAACAAGCTAGCCAGAATCATATCTAAGTTAGAAGTTTCCCTTTTTTCTTTCTATACCTTCTAATATTAATTTCAAAAAAGATTAAAAGAACCTTCTTAATCATGTGTATCAGTGATTTCAAGAATCTGAAGGGCTGTCATGTAGAATGATTAGCCATGTTCCATCTGGCTCCAGAAGGCAGAACTAAAAGCAAGAAGTGGAAGCTAATTTAGCTTTGATATCAGGGGAAAAACTCTCTAATAATGAGAACTGTCAAAGTGGAAGGGGCTATTTTGAGAGGTACTGAGTTCCCCTTCACTTGAGGTCATCAAGCAAAAGCTGGATGGCTACTGGTCAAAACAAGTAGGTAACAGCAAGAGATTTTTTTTCTAGTTAAACTGAACTGAATGTATTTCTAAGGTCCCTTCCAACTCTGAGACTGTGACCTGTGACCCAGTGATGAGACACACAATCCATTTTTCAGGTCTGGAAGGCTATGATTACTCCTCTTCATATCAAGCCTTATCCTTTGAAGAGACGCAAGACATTTCCATTGTTCCATTTCCATAATTCAACTAACCTGATAGTTAACCTGTCTAGAACTTTCAGCCCAGACTATACCCTCTTCCTAACTTCATTATTGGTGTGGAAGATATGGCTATCCTCCTACTTATCAAGGTTCACAACCTCAGAGTCACCCTTGATTCTTCAGTTTCTTTCACTCCCCATATCCAATCTATTACCAAAACCTTTCCAGTCTACCTTTAAAACATTCCTCCCATTCATTCCTTTTGTCCTTTGATACAGCAACTACCCTGATGAAGGCAATCATCTCCTCTTGCCTAGACTATAGCAATAGTCTGGTTGACCTTCCTTCCTCAAGTCTTTTCCCCATCCTGGTCCCTCCTCCATTCACCTATAAAATTAATTTCCCTAAAATTCAGATCTGACTATATCAGTGATTGGCAAACTACAGCCTGTGTGCCAGATGCATCCCCCTAAAATATTCTATCTGCACTGTGACATTATTCCTAATCTGACGAAGACAATGAGTAGGATACAATACAATGAAACTTCAAAAGAGTTGCCTTAGAAACCTATTGACAGATGAGCATTTCCTTTCCTTTGTTCCCCTCTTTAAAAAGTTTGCCCATCACTGAACTATATCATTCCCCTATTCAACTGCCAATAGTTCCCTCCATGCCTCTTTATGTGATATTTATTCCATTTTACTTCTCTCTTCCCACTTCAACCCTCTTTTTCAACTAAGAATGGTTTTTTGCATATCATCCTAAACAACTTACTATCCCACCCTCTACTTACACTTCTAATTACTTTGATAATGTTAAAAAATTTTAAGAGTTACAGATATCATCTTTCCACATAAGATTAGAAACAATTTGATATTATCAAAGTCCTTAAATTTTTTCTCTTTCTTATTTACCTTTTTATGTTTCTCTTGAATATTGTATTTGGATATCAAATTTTCTGTTTAAGTCTGGTCTTCAGAAATGCTTGGAAATCTTCTATTTTTTTAATGACCATACTTTCCCCTAAAGGAATATAGTTTTGATGTGCAGGTAATTCTTGGTTGTAAACTCAGTTCTCTTGCCTTCCAGAATATCATATTCCAAACCTTCTTGTCCTTCAATGTGTAATCCTGCCTGAGGCTCCATGATATTTGAATTGTTTCTTTCTAGCTGCTCACAGTATTTTCTCCTTGGCCTGGGAGCTCTTGAATTTGGCCATAACATTCCTGCTAGTTGTCATTTGGGAATTTATTGCAGGAAGTAATCTGTGAATTTTTTCAATTTTTATTTTATCTTCTTATTCAAGAATATCAGGGCAGGGGGCAGATGGGTGGCTCAGTGGATTGAGAGACAGATTTAGAGATGGGAGGTCCTAGGTTCAAATCTGACCTCAGATACTTCCTAGCTGTGTGACCCTGAGCAAGTCACTTCATCCCCATTGCCTAGCCCTTACCACTCTTCTGCCTTGGAGCCAATACACAGTATTGATTCCAAAATGGAAGGTAAGGGTTAAAAAAATATATCAGGGCAGTTCTCTTGGATAATTTCTTGTAATATGATGTCTAAGCTTTTTTTATCCTGACTTTCTAGTAATCCAATAATTCTTAAATTGCCTCCCTTGAATCTATTTGACGGGTCAGCTATTTTTTTCAATGAGATATTTAATATTTTCTTCTATTTTTTCATTCTTTTGATTTTGTTTTATTGTTTCTTAATGTCTCTTGAAGTCATTAGCTTCTGTTTGCCCAATTCTAATTTTTACAGAATAAATTTCTTCCATGACCTTTTGATCTTCCTTTTCCATTTGGTCCATTCTACTTTTCATGGAACTCTTTTCTTCATTGGTTTTTTGTGCCTCTTTTTCCAGTTGATTAATTTTGCTTTTTAATCTATTATTCTCTTTGTGCCTTACTTTAATTTCTTTTTCCTATTTTTCATCCATCTCTCTTATTTGATTTTTTAAATTCCTTTTTTGAGTTCTTCCTGTACCTGAGACCAGTTCCTATTTTTCTTTGAAGTTTTGCATGTGGAAGCTTGGATCTCACCATCCCCAGTTGACTCTGTGCTTTGCTCTTTGTCTCCATATAAATTTCTAGAGTTAGGTGTTTCTTTTGCTCTTTGCTTATTTTCCCAGCCTTTTTTTGCCTGTAGACTGAAAATTCTGAAAGCTAACAATTCTGTCTCCTCTGCTAATGACTTACAGGACTCACACTCAGAACTATTTTGCTCTGGGGCTAAGGGCTTCACCACAGTATAGAGTTGAAAGGGCCAAGAGCTATGGACTTCTGAACCTCACTGTGGACTGGTGCCAGAGCCTGGGACTTCAAGAGGTGGGTCTTGGGTGTGGTTTGCTCTGTTGTTGGAGTAGGTAGGATCCCAGTATCCCAAAGTTGGCTTATGCCTAGGCTGGAACCTGGAGCAGTAGGTGGGGGGTGAGGGAAGAGATAGTTGGCCAGCACTCCTCTCTGTGTAGTTTTGCTTCCAGTTCCCCCTTATCCTATGAAAATCAACTCTCTCTGTCTATCATTCAAGTTATGCTCAGTGGGAGAGTCCCCTCATTCCATCTTGCTATTACTTTTTGACTCTGTCATTTTGAGGTGCTTTTAAAAGATTCATTTAGAAGAATTATCAGAGCACTTTCAACTTTCGCTGCTACTATGCTGCCCTCTTGGCTCTGCCTCATTCCCCTATTCAAGAGATTGTTGTTTAGGCATTCCAGTCCTGTCCAACTCTCTGTGTCCCCATTTGGAATTTTCTTGGTAGAGATGCTAGAGTGGTTTGCCATTTCCTTCTCCAGCTCATATGACAGCTGAGGAAAACAAAGCAAAAAGGGTTAAGTGATTTGCCCAGGATCACCCAGCTAGTAAATGTTTGAGCCTGGATTTGAACTCATGAAGATGAATCTTCCTGACTCCAGTCCTGGCACTCTGTGCACTGTAGTGCCATCTGGTAGCCCTAGCATCTTCTCTAGGATCAAATATAAATGCCTTCTTTAAGCATTCAGAGCCTTTAAAATCTGCCCCTCTCCTACCTTTATCATATCCTTTTACTTCACCCACACTTACTCTGATTCAGTGACTATTACTGGCCTCCCTTGCTGTTCCTTGCACAAGATAATCCATCTCCCAAATCTGTGCCTTTTTCCTGATTGTTCCCATGCCTAGAGTCCTCTTCTTCCTTTTCTCCATCTCCAGGTTTCCTTTATATTTCAGCTAAACCCCCTCCTTTTTCAAGAAGACTTTCCTGGTTCTCCTTAATCTTAGTTCTTTCCCTCTGAGATTTTCTTTAATTCATTCTTTCTCTAGCTCCTTTGTTTGTATGTCATCTCCCCTCATTAAACTAGTAGCTCTTTAAGGGAAGGAATCGAATTTTTTGCCTGTCTTTATATGATCAGCACTTTGCACAGTGCCTAGCACATGGTAGGTACATAAGAAATACTTGATTTTAAATGACAAGTTAGGAAGCCTTTAAAATAACTTGCAGTCTAATGAATGGTCAAGGTACCTGTGAATCAAGTACCTTATGATGAATAAATTCAGGAAATGGATGTTTTTTCAGTCCTGGCTGACCAGATCTTCATATGAAATCAATTGAGCATTTATTAAATGCCTACTTGATATCAAAAGCTCTGTGCTAGTTTCTGGAAACACAAATACAACAGATGTAATGAGGAGCTTGTGTTCTAAGGGGAAAGACAGATAATAAAGGCACATATGATTATATTCAAAATACATATAAGGAGAATAAACACAATATAGCCAACTCCACTTTGTCTTGGAGGGAAACCACTAGCATCCAAGGGGGAGCAAGAAAAGTTTCATGGAGAACTTTTCATACTTGGACTTTGTCTTGAAGAAATAAGGAAAACTCTAGGAAGCAAAAGTGAAGGCGTGCATTCTAATAGGCATGGTGTTAGGTTGGGACCAGTACAAAGGGGCAGAGATGGGCAAAAGAGCATTATGTGTATGCAGTGAAGTTAGAAAGATTTGGGTTTTTGTCGATTAACTGTGTCTGACCCTTTGTAACCCTGTTTGGGGTTTTCTTGTCTGGAAACTAACACTAGCCTATACCCTTTTTTTTGGATTTTAAAGCAAAATCTCTTATTCTGAACCTCTGGACCATATCTCTCTGACATAATGGGCAAAGTCTTCCCTACCATGTTGGGAGACGCTGTACTGGTACAATGTGGTCATTCTAAGGACCACATGGTAACTTCTGGCATCCATAAGACCAGTCTCTAATCTGGACCGAGTTCAGAATCCTCCAAATCAGAGGAGCTCAGGAAAGGGAAGTCACAAGAACCAGAAATTGGAGTCCAGCTCTTGCCTCAGAGTTGTGGACAGAGGAAGTAGCTAAGAGAGCACTGGCACACTTGTGCTTTGGCTATGCAGCCAGTGTGCCCAAGGTCTGGCTCAGAACTGGTGCCGGCTTGGGAAAGAAGCTGCTAAGGGAATAGTCAGTCACATAGGACTGGTGCCTTTTCTTTCTCTGGTCCACTTTTGCTATTTAATAAATAATTACAAATTAAGATACAGTCATCAGAGAATTTTATCATAACACTTGGCAAAGATACTAGAGCAATTTGTCATTTTTTTCTATAGGAAGCCACAGGAATTTATGGAGTAGGAGAGTCAATTGGTCAGCTCAAAGATTAAAGAAAATTGGCAGCCATCTAGAGGACCTAACATGGGGAGAGAATTTAGAAAGGCATAGCAATAATTTTGTAATTTCATAAATTAATGATCAATTCAACTTCTATTTCTTTTGTATTTAGATCCTAACCCTAAACACAGTAAGTAGCATAGAGTAAGAACTTAAAGAACTTAAAGAAAAAATTCTTTCATTAATTCATTAGGACTAAGGGGATCTGGGGAGCCAATTAGGGGTGGGGTGGGGGGTTCAAACGGAAATGAATAAGCCAAGAGGCTCTCTTCTCTCTCTGTACTCTCTTGAGTCTTCCCCTCTCTTCCCATGAATTCAATTATTTTCTTCTCAAGGGACTCCCAAATCTACTGCAGTTTGGACATTAATACTAGCAAGTTCCCTTATTCTCCAACTTGATATATTCCAAACAGCTTAATCCTCCTCCAAACTTCCCTATTTCTGTTGAGGATACTACCATCCTTCCAGTTAAACAGGTTTACCAATCCAGAGTTTGTTTGACTCTGATTTTTGCTTTGACTCACTCTCCCAAAGCCTAGCTAGTGACATCCCCTCTTCAGGGTTCTAATGTATCTTGAGGGGTTTTAGGGTAGTATCTCTTCTCTACTCAGACACTTACTAGCTATGAGATCCTGGACAAGTCACCTAACCTCTATTTGTCTCATCTCTACAATGCTTGCATACTGCAGAAGGAAATGACAAACTACTTTAGTTCCTTTGCCAAGAAAACCCCACAGACAAAGGTCCATTGGGTCACGTAGAATCAAATACTACCTGAGCAACAACTCTTCTCTACTGCCATCCACTCAAGGCTGGCAGTGCTTCTACCATGGTTAAGTATCTCTGACTAGCCTCTAATTCCACTTAACTGCTTAACATCAGTTTGCTTTTTACTTCAAGAATGTAGCAAGAACAAATGTACAAACATTCCTTCAATAGCTCCGGGCATATTCCACCCCCTGATGTTAATGTTCTGTTGTGCTGTGGCCCATTTAGAATTTTCTTGGCAAAGATACTGCAGTGGTTTGCCATTTCCTCTCTAGTTCATTTGACAGATGAGAAAACTGAGGCAAATAGGGTTACACAGCTCTTATGTGTCTGAAGTCAGATTTGAATTCAGGTTGACCCAACTCCAGTTGACACAAGAGCTACTATGCCATCTCAATGATTTTGATGAGTCCTGACTTCAGCTTTCACTAGCCTGGAGTTCTAGAGGTGACTTCCAAAGGTTACTCCTCACTCCTTGGTACATTAATGTTAACTGCAAACCTGAACTCTGGTACACCTGGATGCCAAGGTGCCCTCTGGACCTTTCAGACTCACAAGGTTGGACTATCTAGTCCCTTCACTGATCAGTGTGGGCAAAGGGCACACCGGGTCATCCCAAAACCATTTAGGCAAAGAGGAAATAGCTTTTCTTGAATGCTTCCTCAGCCAATCAAAAAGACTCTCCTTTGATACCTTGTTCACAAACTGGAACCAGTTATAGAATGTCCATGTATGCTACAAAATCCAAAGCCCTTCTATTCCGTAACATTGTGAGTCTCTCAGTATCGAGATCCCTAGCCTCTTCTGAATGGAGAGCTGTATCAGTTAAGCAAGCTGAGGAATCTATATTTGGATCAGACTTTGGTTACAAAAGGATCATAGATTTATAGCTAGAAGACATCAGGTCCAACCTCTCATATTCCAGATGAGGAACTGAGCCCAGGGAACTTAAATTACTTGCCCAAAGGCACATAGCTAGGAATATCTGAGGTAAGATTTGTTATCATTGGACTTACTCCCCTCACATGCAATCAATTACTAAATCTTATCACTTCCTCCTCCAACATCTCTTGCATGCTTACCCTTCTTAATACTCTTTGCCTCTAGTTAGAAATATTATCTCATTTTACCCTTATAACAACCCTGGGAGGTAAGTGCTATTGTTATCCTCATTTTGTGGGTTATTCTTCATTTGGAAGAAGACCAGTGACATCATGGGGTAATGTTTGCACTCCCAGAGTAAACTGGATGTAAGTGAGGCAGAGCTGCACAAAATCATCAGCTTCACTCTCTCTTCCAGAATCATTTTAAGTCCAGTAGCAAGATAAAAGTCAGGAAGACTGTCAGTGATGGCCCAGGATACAGTGGATGACCTTGGCATCTTGGATCCTCCTTAATTGTTATTCAGCTGGGTCTGATGCTTCATAACCATCTCCTTTGGGGTTTTCTTGGCAAAGATACTAGAATGGTTTGCTATTTTCTTTTCAAGGTCATTTTATAGATGAGGAAACTGAGGCAAACAAGGTTAAAAAACTTGTCCAGGGTCACACAGCTAGTAATTGCCAGAGGACAAATTCGAACTCAAGTCATCTTGACTCAAAGTCCAGTGCTCTAGCCACTGGACCTCTTCACTGATTCTGACAAGTCCCTGTTTCATCTACCACTGGGAGCTTGTAACTGTGTCCTAGTTGGCCTCTCTGATTCCATTCTCTTCTGTTTATTCCTTCACTATGCAGTTTTCAAAGTAATATTCCTAGAGCTTAGCCCTGACCACATAACCCACCTGTGCCAGATTCTTCTGTGATTCCTTTTACTTCTCAGATAAAATACAACATTCTCAGTCTGGCTTTTAGAGCCCTCCATTACCTTTGTGGCCTTATTTCCTATTACTCTGTCGTATATAGTCTCTATTCCACTTCTCTTTGTTTCCCCAAATCGGCAGTCCATCTGCTACCCAAAGGGTGTTCCTCCATGCTGGGAACACATTCCTTTCTTACCCAGGTCTTCTAGAAATCTGAGTTTCACTCAGGGTTTAACTGAAGGCCCACCCCCTAAGGGAAGCCTTCATTGGTTGTTCCTATGTGTATTCTCTCTTTCCTGAAGTAACCTTGCATTGTTGTTGTTGTCAAATCATTTTTTAGTTGTTTCTGATTCTTCATGACCCCATTTAGGGTTTTCTTGGCAAAAATACTGGAGTGGTTTGCCATTTCCCTCCCTAGTTCATTTTATAGATGAGGGAACTGAAGCAATCAGGGTAAATGACTTTCCCAGTCACACATTGTTTATGTGTATACTATGTCTCTTATAGGCTTCGTGGGGCAGAGTCTTTTGTTTTTTATTTTGTCTTTAGTGAATAGTTTTAGACTTAGAATTAGGAAGCCCTAAGTTCAATCTTGGCATCAGACAATTATTATATGACCCTGGGCTCTCACTGCCCGGTTTCCTCTTTTGTAAAATAGGAATAAAAATAGCATCTACTTCATAGTTTTGCCATAAGAATCAAATGAGATAATATTTGTTAAGTTCTTTGTAAACTTTAAAGAACTATGTCAATGATAGGCATTATTAAAGACTGATCTATTGCATAGATCTTGGCTTGGAGTCAGGAAGACCTGAATTCAAACCTGGCCTCAGACACATCACTTTGTGATTCTGGGCAAGTCACTTAACTTCTCTGTGACTCAGTTTCCCACATATATAAAATGGGGATAACACCTACCTCCCAGGATTACTATGAGATACCATATGTAGGATCAGCTAGGAGATCTAGTAGAGAGACATCATACCTCGAGTCAGGAGGCCCTGGGTTCAAATATGGCCTGAGACATTTTCCAGCTATGTGACCCTGGGCAAATCACTTAACCCAATTGCCTATCCTTACTGCTCTTCTGTCTTAGAACCAATACTTAGTATTAATTCTAAGGCAGAAGGCAAGAGCTTAAAATAAAGAGATACCATATGTGAAGAGCTTTGCCAAAATACATACTAGTTATTAATATTACTATATCCCTATCATTTAGCTCAGTGCCTTGCACATAACATGTATTTAGTAAATGCTCATTGAATTTCATTGGATTGAATTAAACAGTTGGATTTCTTCTTGTGACTTGCATGCTTGTCTTTTCTGCTAAATAAATCCAGCCTCTATGGGGAGAGGGATCCAAGAGTCTGAGGAAGTTGAACAAGTTATCTGGAGATCTAAAGCAACATGAAATGAGTTGGGCAGATCTCATTAGATAATGTTATTTCATTTTGTGAGCTTATGTTCCCTACTCGCTTTAATGATTTTATTACCCTGCAAAAAAATAGCAGAATCCACAAAGGAAACTGCTATTCTTAACCTGATCTCAATCAATAAGGAGGAAATAGTTGATGAAATAGAAATAACAGAAAATTTGGGGACAAGTGCCGAGAAGGAGAAGAAAGTCAGATATTGTCTGGCATGTACCTTAGATTCAGGGAGTTATATTTCAAAA
Organism: Gracilinanus agilis; assembly: GCF_016433145.1. Taxonomy (NCBI): domain Eukaryota; kingdom Metazoa; phylum Chordata; class Mammalia; order Didelphimorphia; family Didelphidae; genus Gracilinanus; species Gracilinanus agilis. The sequence goes on along the minus strand of NC_058133.1, from coordinate 489,339,905 downwards.
GCCAGAGAAAAGAGAGGTAGGAGCCGGGGACTTCATAATTTGCAGAGGAAGTTGGCTGAAAAAGAATTTAACGAGAATTAAATTCTAAAAGGAGATGTAGAAATTATTTCAGTGAAGAGGAAAAAAGCAAGGCTGACAAAGGATCAAGAAACTTATTGAAAAGATAGAAGCCAGAGTATGTACCAAAGGAAATAAAGCTGCGTACAAAAGTGGAATATGGTTTTATAACAAGGATGTTAGAGTCACTAAGCCCATGATAACCTGAGATTTAAAATTAATTCTAATCACATTCATATAGTAATGAGAAAACTGAGGCAAACAGGGTTACACAGCTATTATGTGTCTGCAGTCAGATTTGAATTCAGGTTGTCCTAAGTATTGCTTTGGCTGCAGCCTACACATTTTTGCATGCTATCTTTGTTGTCAGTATTTTGATGAGATTGTTGATCCTATGATTTGTTCTTTGATCTATTCATTCTTCCTAATTCATTATTAATATATGCTTCAAAGACCTTTTATTAAATGTAATTGTTATTGCATTATTGTCCCAAAGGGGCAAATTTAATATTTCTACTTTTTTAGCATTTTTTATGCCTTACATGATTAATTTTTGTGAGGGTACCAAATACCGCTGAGAAAAAAGTATACTTCTTTACATTCTTCGTCTGTATTCTCTGGAGGTCAATCATATCCAACTTTTCTAAAATTCTATTTATCTTAACTTCTTTCTTATTTACAGGCATATCTCATTTTATTGCACTTCACTTTATTTCAGTTCTTAGATACGGTGTTATTTACAGATTGAAGGTTTGTGGAACCTTGCATTGAGCAAGTCTATTGGCACCTATTTTCCAACAGCATATGCTCACATTGTGTCTCTGTGTCACATTTTGGTAATTCTTGAAATATTTCAAACTTTTTCATTATTATTTTATCTATTATTATGATGGTCTTTGGTGTTGCTATTATAATTGCTTTGAGGTGCCATGAACCATATCCATATAAAATAGTGAATTTAATTGCTAATTGTTTTGTGTGCTCTTACTGATTCACTAATCTGTCATTCTCCATCTCTTTCCCTCTTCCTCTCTTTGGGCCTCCCTTTTCCCCTAGACACAGCAATATTGAAATTAGGCCAATTAATAATCTTGTAATGGCCTCATAAGACTTCATTGTCTTATTTTTTTAATTGCCATAGCCATCCCAACCTTCAACAATCACCACTCTGATCAATTAGCAGCCATCAAAATCAAGGCAAGAGCTTTTACTATCAAAAGGATTATGACTCATTGAAGGCTCAGAGGATGGTTAGCACTTTTTTTTTTTTATTTTAAACCCTTAACTTTCTGTGTATTGACTTATAGGTGGAAGATTGGTAAGGGTGGGCAATGGGGGTCAAGTGACTTGCCCAGGGTCACACAGCTGGTTAGCACTTTTTTAATCAATAAAGTATTTTTAATTAATGCATATACTTTTTAACATAATAGCATCGCATACTTAATAGACTACAGTATAATATTAAACATAGCTTTTATATGCCCTGTAAAACCAACAAAAATTGTATGACATTTTCATGCAATATTCACTTTATTGTAGTCATCTGGAACTGAACCCATGATTATATCTGTATGTTATGTTAAGATTTATCTAGGACTGAGAAGGATAAATCGAGGTCCCTCACTAGTTTACTTTTATGTTCTATTTCCTCTCACACTTCATTTAATTTCTCCTTCAAGAATTTGGATGTTCTCACTTGTTTATTTGGACATATGATTTTGGGTTTTGAATTTAAAAGATTATTACAAAAATGAATAATATGGAAATAAGTTCTGAGTGATAATACATGTATAACCCAGTGAAGTTGCTTGTCAGGATCCAGGAAGGGGGAGGGAAGAGGGAAGGAAGAGAACATGAATCATGTGACTATGGAAAAAGTATAAAAATAAATTTTTTTAAATTATGTTAGAAAAAAAAATTTGGATGTCCTGCCATTTAGGACACATATGTTTAATATTAATATTAATTCATTGTGGGGCCTTTTAGCAAAATATAGTTTCCCTAATATTTTAATTAGGTCTATTTTTGCTTTTGTTTTGTCAGAAATCATAATTGCTATCCTGTCTTTTTAAATTCAGCTAAAGAATAATAGATTCAACTCCAGACCTTTATTTTGAGTTTGTGTGTATATATATCTTTCTATTTCAAGTGTGTCTCTTGTAAACAATGTATTTTTGGATTCTGGTTTCTAATCCATTCTACTCTCCTCTTCTATTTTGTGGATGAGTTCATTTCATTCACATCACAGTTATGACTGATAATTGTCTATTTCCTTCTGTCCTAGTCTCTTTTATTTGTCCTTCTCTCTTTTCCTTCTCTCCATTTTTCCCTTGTAGGATTATACAGTTTGTCTGGGTAGGTTATTCTTGGTAATAATCCTAACTCCTTTGCCTTCTAGATTATCATAGTTTAAGCCCTCCACTATTTTATAGTGGCAGCTGCTAGATCTTATGTGATCGTCACTGTGACTACATGCTATATGAATTATTTCTGACTGCTTGCAATATTTTCTCCTTAATCTGGAAACTCTGGAATTTGACTATAATATTCATTGGAGTTTTTATTTTGGGATTTCTTTCAGGAGGTGATTGGTGGATTCTTTTGATTTCTACTTTGCCCTCTGTTTCTATGATATCTGGACAGTTTTATTTTGTAATTTCTTAAGATAATATGTCTAGGTCCTTTTTATTATGATTTTTAGAGAGTTCAATAATTCTTAAATTATCTCTCCCCTTTGGTTTTCCAGGGTTTTTTTTTCCTTCGAGATATTTCAGATTTTTTTTTCTATTTATTCATTCATTTGATTTTGTTTTATTGCTTCTTATTTTGTTACTTTTAAATTGTGTCATTAGCTTCTACTTGCACAATTCTAATTTCTAATTATTTTTTTCAGTGAGTTTTCATATTTCTTTTGCCAGTTAGCCAATTCAGATTTGAACCTGGGATCTCCTGGCTCCAAGCCTAGCTGTTTATCTACTAAGCCACCTAGCTGCCTCTCACTGTGACTTTTTGCTGCTTATGTCACTTAGAATTCTGTTTGCTTGCTTTTTTAGAGGGGTATGTTGGGAGAGCTCAGCAAAAATTCTCATTTTACTCCCCCTTCTTAACTCCAACTTGAAATTAATTCTAAAGAAAACAAAGACAACACAGAGAACGAGGTTTGCTTTCTCTACTCTGACTCATCACTACCAGCCTTCATGATAGCTAACATTCTCTGGCACCGAGTTTCCTTTGGCTTCAATCCCCACTTCGGTTGTCAGTCTGGTTGCTTCTTTTGCACTGGTTTTGCCACTGGCCCTGGAGAGATTCAGGCTCAGGCCAAGGCCACTGGTACCATCCACAGAAAAATTAGAGCCATTCATTGAGGTACTTAGAAGTAAACAGGCCTCTCAACAGGAATTTGAGAAGTTTTAAAATGAAGAGACTGAGTCGGTTTCTCCTTTCTATTTCATTGCTTACATTTATTAACAAATGTGTCTCCAGACAAGCCATTATATAGTAAATCAGTGCCTGTACAAGAGAAGAAAAAGGAGAAAGTTCACAAACAAGACTTAGGTGATCCCCAAAAAAGACTTATCAGGGTACATTCACTACAGCTTGCTAAAACAGGAAAGGATGCTACAGTTCTCAAAATATGTCCAGATTTGGAGGTAGTAGCTCCTCCAAAGATGACACCAGCTTTTTCTTTTTTACAAAGGTAAAGTTTCATCTCCTATATGTATGTTAGAGCTGTTTTCTCCTTTCCAGGGATTCTGGGTAGTAATTGATAGGGAAGACGGTGTTATCTATTCTCTCCAACTTCAAATCCATAGCCTAGAATCTTTGAATGCAGTGATTAGTAGAGGACTTAAGAGTAGGAGTTTGGGGGCAGCTAGTTGGCTCAGTAGATGGAGTGCTGGTCCTAGAGTCAAGAGGCCCCGGGTTCAAATCTGGACTCAGATGCTTCCTAGCTGTGTGATCACAGGCAAGTTACTTAATCTCCTTTGCCTAGCTCTTACCCTTCTATCTTAGAGTTGTTACCAAAACAGAAAGTAAAGGTTTAAAAAAAAAAAGAATATGAGATCGAAACATTTCCCATTTCAAGGTTTTTTGTTTTTGTTTTCAAAACCCTAGCACAGATGAACTTGGGTCCTAAAAGGGCTGACAGGTGTGATTGTTGATATTTGAAAAGTCATCAAAAACAGGAGAGGTTCCATAAGATTGGAGACTGGAAAATAGTGTCTCGATTTTCAAAAAAGGGAAATAAAAGGGGGAAGAAAGGAAGTCTGTAAACTATAGGTCATTGAGCTTGACCTCAAATCCTGGGAAAATTCTCCAATGTCTCATTACTTCATCAAGAACAGTTCATTCCAGACTAATCTCTTTTCCTTTTTTGGGAAGTTTTCTAAACTAGTAAAGGAGGGGAATTCTGTGGGTATAATTTAACTAGACTTTAATAAACCTTTGGACAAAGTATCTCATATTGTTTTTGTAGAGGACAAGATTAGAGAAATGTGAATTCGATGATAACATAATAAGATTGATCAATTCAGAAATGGTTGAATACCTGGACTCAAAGTTTATATAATGGTTCATCGTCAGTGTAACAGGAGGTCTCCAATGGGAAAGAAGAAAGCAAGGAAGGAGAGAAAAAAGCATTTATGAAGCATCTTCTGTGTGCCAAGTTTTCTTTTGTAATCTGAATGTGATTGTTGCTGCTCAGTCATTTCAGTCATGTCCAACTCTTTGGGACCCCATTTGTACGCAGAGATCTTAGAGCGGTTTGCTGTGACTATTGATTTTCAATAACATGCTCTGTTTTCGTAATCAAGTAAATTACAGAGAAGTGTCAGGAGTCAGGATCTCAGTGTGAAGAGATAAGACATCTACTAGGTGCCCGGAAAGACAAATGATCAAAGCATCCCACATAGAGGGAGCCATGGTTGCAAATGCAGATGAGTAAAACATCAGCCTCCTCTGATTTCAACTACTCCATGTCATCTGCAGCATTTACAGGGGCCAGAGAAAAGAAAAGTAGCACTAAAAAGAGCAGGACATAAGGAGGAAGAAATGGAAGAGTCATGTTTTTAAATTTCTGGTTTTTAAAAAAAGTAAGACTGAGAGAGAAGCCAAAAGACTTGTGTTCAAATCCTGCCTCTGAAACCCACAAAGCTACATGACCCTAGGTAAGTCATTCAATTTTTTAGTGTCTCAAACAACTCAAAGACTCTAATGGGTACAAATGTTTCCATGCTGAGTTCTCTAGACCAGAGGTATCAAACTCCCAGTCTCCTGGCCTACGAGATGCAGTCTGAGGGAGATTAAAATGTAATTGGAGGGGAAGCGGCTGAGTGGTTCAGTGGACTGAGAGCTAGGCTTAGAGACAGGAGGTCATGGGTTCAAATTTGGCCTCAGACACTTCCTAGCTGTGTGACCCTGGGCAAGTCACTTGACCCCCATTGCCTAGTCCTTACCACTCTTCTGCCTTAGAACCAATACAGAGTATTGATTCTAAGAGGGAAAGTAAGGGTTTAAAAAAAAAATGTAATTGGAGGGGCAGCTAAGTAGTAGATGGAGTGCTAAGTCTCAAGTTGGAAGGGCCTGGGTTCAAATCTGACCTCAAACACTTTCTTTGTGACCCTGGGCAAGTCACTTAATTCTGATTGCCTAGCCTTTGCCTGCTCTTCTGTCTTAGAACTGATACTAGGAAAGAGTAAGGATTGGCATTTTTTAAAATGTAATTGGGAAATGTTTAACAAAATAAGTAAAAATTCAGTGCAAGCCTGATAATGTTCATTGTTGTTTTCTAAGTTAATGCTCAGAGATTCCTTTGCTTCCAGGGTCCTACACCAAGGAAATCGCCTGTGGACCTGAGTCAGTCCATACACATCTATTAAGGGCCTGCCATATACTAGGCACTTTGCTAAACCTGGAGATTCAAAGGAAGATAAAAGGCAGTCCCTGCTCCGAAGGAGTAGACCATCTAATTAACAGGGGAGGCCCCATGTAAAACAACTATGTACAAACAAATTCTTTACAGCATCAATTAGAGATGATCCATAAAGGGAAGGTACTAGAATTAAGGTGGATTAGGAAAGGTATTAAAAAAAAAGGCAACGATCGTCGATTTTCAGGTCAGAATGGCATGGGGCATTGTACCCCCAAATTAGAGAAGTATTTCAGGCAAACTGTAAGCGGGGAAGTTCCTTTGCTCCCTTCCATCCTTGAGATTCCTGTTGACGTGGAATCTAGAAGCCCCCAAACTAGAAAGATTTCCTGACCCCCAGTCTACTTAGCGTGAAGGTGAAGGCCCCCCCCTTTGACCTTGTCTCATGGGGCTTCTTCCCGGAGAGGGAGTCCAACTTCACTTGTCTCAGACTAACAACAGACCTTATTTTGAGCTTGGGTGGGGATGATCATTCCCATCAGGGCCAAGCCCAAGCTGAGTGACTCTTCTTGTCTCCAGAAGCCTCTCCTAGTATATCATACCCTCCTTCTGAGAAGGGAACTCAGCTTAGGAGACTGACTGCCCGGCTAAAGAGTCACTCAGCTTCGGCTTGGCCCTGATGGGAATGATCATCCCCACCCAAGCTCAAAATAAGGTCTGTTGTTAGTCTGAGACAAGTGAAGTTGGACTCCCACTCCGGGAAGAACCCCCATGAGACAAGGTCAAACCTGGGGCCTTCACCTTCAAGCTAAGAAAACTGGGGGTCATTAACTCTTTCTAGGCTACAAGTTTGGGGGTTTCTAGACACTCCTAACCCAAAACATCTGATAACTCCAATAAGACCCTGAGAAAATTCTCCTCCTTGGATCATCCTTTAGATTTGAGATGGTCAGAGAGAGATACGCCTTCAGGTGATGCCTTGATACCATCCTGTTGTATCCAAGACATCTATCTGTCATGTCCCCTAAACTATGAGGGTTCCCCCCATGTCTTCAGGCAGACCCCAGCCAGATAACCAACCCCCCTGTGCCTCTGTGAATACCTCGCTGGAGTCACGACTTCACTGTTGTAAAGGGTATAAAGACCCCAGACTTGATGTCGACTAGAGGGACACCTTCCATCTATGCTGTCCCCCCTAGAAGACAACTTTCCACCTATGCTGCCCTCCTGGCCAGATTCAACATTACCTTCTAAATTAATAAATTTCTCTTTTGATTTTTAAGCTAAGTTTTGAAGTCTTGCATTCTCACAAAGGGTGCCCTTCCCGAACCCCAGGGGTTCACCTCAAGCCCCCAACAACAAGAAGGGACCTCAGAGATCATTCAGCCCAATCCCTTCATTTTCTAGATTTGGAAACCAATACAGAGAATCAAGTGTTTTATCCAAGGGTGCCCAGCAAATAACGTTCAGGGCTGGGATTCAAACTGAAGTTTATTGATTGTACATCCATTATTCTTTTTATTGTACCCTCCTGTCTATAGATTTTATGTGGTGCAGTGGATGGAGCACTAGGCTTCGAATCAGGAAGACTCATTTTTCCTGAGTTCAAATCTAGTCTTAGACCTCTTCTAGCTCTATGACCCTGGGCAAGTCACTTAACTCTGTTTGCCTCCGTTTCCTCACCTGTCAAATGAGCTGGAGAAGAAAATGGCAAACTACTCCAGCATCTTTGCCAAGAAAACCCCAAATGGGGTCACAAAGAGTCAGAAATGACTGAATAACAACAACAAATTAGACAGAGACCTTCAGCTGCAAAACATTAAATTACAGAGACATAATAACTAGGGCAGAGTGTCCCTGGCTTTGTCCTAGAATGCCTTTCTATTCCTTCCTCATAGAAATAATTTGAATTTTGCAGCCGGGATGAGATTCCAAGAGAGCTAATGCTATCCTGGTGTCTCTGCCCCCCTGGGATTTTGTGCTCTAGATCAGAGAGTCCTCTTCTTAAGGTTTCTTCTCCTGGACTTCTTCCTCACACCCCTCCACTGGCCCCAGGTACGTGGGTGGGTCTTGCCCTGGGCTACAGATTTATTTGCTACTTCTTATAGACTTCTGAAATCCCTTTCAATTCCAAACTCCCTTTCACCAGGGACTCCCAGTTTCTCAGCTCCTAACTTTATCTTAAATCTTATCTGTGCAAACCTCTTCAGTCCATTAACTCTCCCAGTGTGACTGCTGGACCATTAGGATCTCAGCTTTGGAAGCAGTTTGCTATCTAGAATTTCACTTCTCTAAAGATAATAGATATAAAGTAGAAACTTCTCAGAGTCTAGGTCTCCTTACCTGAGAAATGGGGCCATAATAAATCTATTTGCTGTAAAGAGCATTTCTACAAGCTATATACAAATGTGATTTGTTGTTATTCAAATAAGGAGAAATTGAATCTCTCTGCTCTAAGTGACCTGCTCTGAATTTGAGAGTAATGATCAAACCCCAACCCCTGACACTGAATCTTCTTTTCTGCAGGGAAATCATCCCTAGTTCCTTCAACCAGTTCTGGTTACCATGTCTTAGAGTCCCTTCCTTATTCAACTTTCACTCTCTTCTAGGAGTATCTTAACATAATATTTTAGAAGAACAGATTTATGATTCATTGGTATGAAAGGGAAGCAGGAAGGTGCCTTGGAAAGAAACCTTGGTTCAAAGATCTGAGTTCAGATCCCAGCTCTGTCACCTATATGTCACCTGTGTGATCTTGATTAATGTCACTTCCCTGGGTCTCAGTTTTCTCATCTGTACAATAAAAGGGGGTTGGACCAGATGATTCCTCCCATCTTTTTTTGTTCTAAAACTATGACCCTCTGAACTCAGTGAGAAAACTCCCTCTGCTAAAGCAAGTCAGTACCACTTAGAATCTCAGAGTTGCTCTAGAGCTAAAAAATCAAGACATTTGCCCAGGGTCATACAAGCAGTCTTCTCACAGGCAGGATTTGAACCCAGGTCATTTTCCCCATTAGTCAACTCTTCCTCCAAACTATATCCTCTCCATTTAAAAACATTCCTTCTAAAAAGTGTCACCTAGAGATGAATACAATACAATAAATACAGGTGTGGTCTACCTAAGGTAAAGCATATTGAAACTGATAACTCTTTAAATTCTGACTTTGTGTCTCCCTTAATGCACCCAAGTGAAGATGGGGGAGTAAAGACAGGGACTCACCTGAGCTCTCTCAAAGTCTCCTCCAAATAACATTTTTTAAAACCCTTCCCTTCCCTCTTAGAATCAGTACTGCGTATGGGTTCCAAGGAAGAAGAGCAGTAAGGGCTGGGCAATGGGGGTTAAGTGACTTGCCCAGGGTCATACAGCTAGGAAGTGTCTGAGGCCAGATTTGAACCTGTGACCTCCTGTCTCTAGACCTGGCTCTCAATCCACTGAGCCACCCAGCTGCCCCTCCTCCAATTAACTTCATTTATTTATCTGATGTTTGTTTGTTTGTTTGTTTGTTTGTTTTTGGCAGGGCCAGATCTTTTTTTTTTTAATGCTTTTTTTTTTAGAATATTTTTCCATTGTTACCTGATTCATGTCCTTTCCCTTCCCCTCAAACTCCTCCTCACTGTAGCTGACGAGCAATTCCACTGGGACATGTGTCATTGATCAAGACCTATTTCCATATTATTGATAATTGCACTAGAGTGATCATTTAGAGCCGACATCTCCAATCATATCCCCATCAACCCAAGTGTTCAAGCAGTTGTTTTTCTTCTGTGTTTCTGCTCCCACAGTTCTTTCTCTGGATGTGGATAACGTTCTTTCTCATAAGTCCCTCAGCCTTGCTCTAGATTGCTGCTAGTAGAGAAGTCCATTATTTTCGATTGTACCACAGTGTATCCATCTCTGTGTATGATGTTCTCTCAGCTCCCTATAACTTTAAATAACACCTTAAAATGAATTCTGGAGTAGCAAAGTCAACAAAAGGATGGGATGAAATACTTGTCCATCCCAAGACAACTGTTCTAGTACTGGTGCAAGACTCTGTTACATTGCCCAAAAAGGAAGCTAGATTGCAGCCCTAGGCCAAAGTCCCAGGAAAACTAGAGCATGTGGCTACAGGGGAGTAGGGACCCTAGTCACAGTTCCAAGGCAAAAAAGAATGCTTGTGGTTGCTCATAGACCAGAACAGCAGTGACCACACATCTCCTTAGGTCATACCCCCTTGGAATAACTGAAAACTTACAGGTCCCCAGAATTAGTTCTAAAAATATTAGCATGAAAAAAATCTGAAGTCCAACTTTAACATAAAATTAAAAATCAAGAAATAGACTTGGGGCAACTAGGTGACTCAGTGGATTCAAAGCCATGCCCAGAGATGGGAGGTTCTGGATTCAAATTCGACCTGACACACTTTGGCTAGCTCTTACCACTCTATTACTTTAGAACCAATACATTGCATTGATTCTAAGGCAGAAAGTAAGTTAAAAAAAAAAAAAGAATGAATGGGTTAAAGAGCAAATCATAGAAACAATAAACAATTTCATTAAAGAGAATTATAATAATGAGGCAATAATACCAAAATCTTTGGAATACAACAAAAGCAGTAATTAGAGTGAAATGTGTATCTCCAAATGCTTATATTACTAAAACAGAGAAAGAAAAGGTCAAGGAATTAGGAATGCAATTTTTAAAAACTAGAAAAAGAACAAATTAAAAGTCCCCAAGTAAACCCCAAATTGGAAATCCTAAAAACTAAAGGTGAGATCATGTAAAGGTGAGATAAATGTAAGAAAACCATTGAATTAATAAATAAATCTAAGAGTTGGTTTTATGAAAAAATCAACAAAGTAGATAGATCAGAGGTTAAATATGATAGAGAGACAGAGAAAAAGAGAGAAAAAACCAAATCATCATTAGCATTAAAGACAAAAAGGGTGAATATATCAGCAAAGAAGATGAAATTAAGGCACATTATTTTGCTTAGTTAAATGCCAAAAAATTTAACAAGGTAAATTTAATAGAATTATACCAAAAATAAATAAATAAACTGCCTAGACTATTAGGGAAGAAATAGAATATCTAAATATACTTATTTTTGAAAAATAAATTGAACAGACCATAAATGAACTTTCCTAGAAAAAAGCATCAGGACCAAATAGGTTTACGAGTAAATTCTACCAAACATTTAAAGACCAACTAATTACAATATTAAATAGATTATTTGAAATAACAGGTAAAGAAGGAGTTTTACCAAACTTCCTTTATGAAACAAATATGATACTGATACCTAAACCAGAAAGGGCAAAAACAGAGAAAGAAAATTATAGATCAATCTCATTAATGAATATGGATACAAAAATCCTAAACAAAATATTATTTGAGATTACAATATGTCACAAAGTTTGTGACTGAATAGGATTTATTCCAGGAGCGCAGACATGGTTTAATATAAGGAAAACTACCAACATTACTGACAACAGCAGTAACAAAAGTAATAAAAACCATATGATTCTATCAATAGATGGAGATAAACGCCTTTAACAAAATGCAACACTCATTCCTATTAAAATCCCAGGAAAGCACAGATATAAATGGATTTTTTCTTAAAATGTTATGAAGCACATACCTAAGACCATCAGCAAGTATTATCTGTAATAGAGATAAGTCAGAAGCCTTCACAATAAGATCAGGAGTGAAACAAGGATGCCCATTATCACAATATTATTTTACATAGTATTAGAAATGATAGCAATAACAATAAGAGGAAAAAAATTGAAGGAATCAGAATGGGTAAAGAGGAAATAAAACTATTTCTGTTTGCAAATGACATGATGGTATAAATGTAAAATCCTAGAAATTCAACTAAGAAGTTAGTTGAAGCTATCAATAATTTTAGAAAAGTAGCAGGATATAAAATAAACCCACATAAATCATCAGCAGTGTTACATATTACTAACAAAATCCTGCAAGAAGAGATAAAAAAGAGATACCCTGTTTAAAATGACCACAGATAGAATAAAGTACCTGGAGGTATACCTGCCAAAACAAACCCAAGAACTACAAGAACATAATTATAAAATGTTTTTTACAAAAATAAAGTCAGATATAAATAATTAGAGAAATATTAACTGTTCATGGATGGGCAGAGCCAAGATAATTAAAATGATAATCCTTCCTAATATAATCTAATTATTCAATGCCATCCCAATTAAATTACTAAAAAAATATTTTACTGAGTTAGAAAAAATAATAACAAAATTCATCTGGAAGAACAAAAGATCAAAGACACCAAAAGAATAATTAAAAATGTAAATGAAGGAAGTATAGCAGTACCAGATTTTAAATTGTATTATAAAGCAGTAATTATCAAAACTATCTGATACTAACTAAGAAATAATAGAACAGGACAGACACACAACAAACTAAATAGCAAAAGATTATAGTAATTTGACAAAAGCATAGATCCAGGTTTTTGGGTAAAGAAATCTATACTTGGTAAAAATTGTTGGGACAACTGGAAAGAAGTATGGCAAAAACTAGGTATAAACCAATATCTTACACTATTTATTAAGATAAGATCAAAATGGGTACATGATCTAGACATAAAAGAAGATATCACAAGTAAATTAGAAGAACAGGGAACATAGTACCTATTAGATTTATAAATAGGAGAGGAATTTTATGAGTCAATGAGAGATGGAGAGCATTGTAAGATGTAAAATGGTTAATTTTGAGTCTATTAAATTGAAAAGGTTTTGTGCAAATAAAACAAATATTGCTAAAATTAGAAGGAAAGCAGAAAATTGGAGGGGAGGGGATTTATAGACAGACTCTTGGATAGAGAAGTCTTACATCTAAGATATATACAGAACTTTGCCAAATCTAGAAGAATAACAGCTGAGTAGGACTGGGTTGTGAACCACTACAATAAGGGAATGTCCCTTTTGCAAAAGAATAAACTGCTTTCTTATACTTTGGCCTCTCAACTCCAAGTCTGTGAACTTATTGCAGTGGTGGGGTCCATTGTTTGTGACCTCAGCCCCCACAGTGCCATCTTCCAATTGCCCAAAACAGGCAAAAGATAAGAATAGACAATGTTAATATGAAGAAATCGAAGCCATATGTAGGTGTATGAAAATAAATGCTCTAAATCACTACTAATTAGAGAAATACAAACCAAAACAATTCTGGGATGTCACTTCACACCCATCAGATTGGCTAAAATGACAAAAAGGCAAAGTGACAAATGTTGGAGGAGATGTGGAAAAATGGGGACAGTAATGCATTGTTGGTGAGCTGTGAACCAATCTGACCATTCTGGAGAGCAATTTGGAATTACACTCAGAGTTATAGACTGAATATACTCTTAGACACAGTAATACCTGAGTCTGTTTCCCAAGAAGATCAGAGAAAAAGGAAAAGAGCCTCTATGTTTTAAAATATTTATAGCAACCTTCTTTTTGGTGACAAAGAACTGGAAATTGAGGAGATGTCCATCAATTGGGGAATGACTAAACAAACTGTGGTATATGATTGTGATGGAATACTACTGTGCCATAGGAAACCATGAGCATGGGGGCAGCTAGGTGGCTCAGTGGATTGAGAGTCAGGTCTAGAGACAGGAGGTCCTAGCTTCAAATGTGGCCTCAGATACTTCCTAGCTGTGTGACCCTGGGCAAGTCACTTAACCCCCATTACATAGCCCTTACTGCCCTTCTGCCTTGGAACCAATACACAATATTGATTCTAAGACAGAAGGTAGGAAGGAAGGAAGGAAGGAAGGAAGGAAGGAAGGAAGGAAGGAACGAAGGAAGGAACGAAGGAAGGAAGGAACGAAGGAAGGAA